>NW_026646634.1:0-154797 GCF_949987535.1 Balaenoptera acutorostrata
TTGAAAAAAATTATGATAAATATGAACTTCTACAACCATTAAAAATACATAATTGAGGGAATTCCTTGGCAGTCCCGTGGTTAGGACTCTGAAATTCCACTGCTGGGGGCATGGGTTCTATCTCTGGTTGGGGAACTAAGATCCCACAAGCCTTTGTGGCATGGCAAAAAAACAAACAAACGAACAAAAAAAAACAAACCATGATTGAAATGGAGGAACATGGTAGGAAATGTGATAACGATGAGACACTGATGGAAGAAAAATCTAGTTGACTCACGTGAAATGTGTCAATATATTTGCATCAATAATATATTAGACACATTTTACTAAAACCATTGTAGCTCTCAGGATACAATAATCTTGGCAGTATCAGTCACCAGTGGAAAATGTAGATTCTCACATTTAAAATTAATAAAAAACTACTTAACACCCATGATATCATAAGAAAGACTGTCAAATCTAGTGACCATTTCTATGGAAAATAAGATATTGGAACAAGCAAGCATTGACATTACCACAGAAAGTTTTGTTTTCATGAAAATTACTTTACGACTGAAACTATCTTACAACAAATTGTTATATCCCAAAGGTTTTGCGTTCCTAATGTTTGTGACTAAAAACACTAATTTTCTACTATTTTGTATTCAATAATTTTGTGTATATAATTTATGGAGAATAAACTTTTGTTTACTTTGTTATTACTGAGAAGTACATAATCTACTAAGTTGAAAAGACTTTTCTTGAGAAAGGGGCACTTCTTTGATATTCCCACAAAGGTACCATAGGAGACAGCAGGAACCCTGCACTGTCTCATGGTTTGTTATAAAGTGACTGGAGCAGAGACCAGCCAGTGAGGTCTCTTCTAGGACCATGTTGCCTCACACATATTATTATTATTGTGCATAAATCTGCTTGCCAGGGGTCAGTGTCTCCCAACAACTGCCAGAATATTGTCCAAAGGCCTTACACAGGCATATGAAGCCTGTCACCATCTGGCTGCCCACACCTCCAGTCTTGTCACTTAGTAGTTCCTATTATACTTGATGCTACCACCAAATTGCTCTTCTTAGTTTCCCCAGACCCTGTGTCCATCCTTGCCTGTATATAGGCCCCTGGACACCTTCCCTGTCTCCTATTTTTTCCATCAGGACTAAACTGAGCTGTCCTCTCCTCCAGGAAGTCTTCCTTCTCCACTCCCCACCCCTCAAGTTTACCAGGCTGGGTGACTCTCCCACACAACATCTCAGACCATAGCACTTGTCACACACAGCTGAAATCTTCTGTAACCTTGCCTGGCTTCCCCACTAGACTGAGACCCTTCCTGAAAGGAGCCATTGACTCACCAATCATTGCACACTGCTGTAAACCCAGCCATAGCACCTAACTGATGCTCAAGAAATGTTTGGACAAACATGCATGCAAATGGCCAGATGCATACATCTTTAAATAAGTTCCATCTCACTAATAATTAAAGAAAGTTAAAGCAACAATTTAAAACCATTAAAAAAAAAAAAAAAAAAAAAAGGATGAGGGACTTCCCTGGCCGTCCAGTGGTTAAGACTTTGCCTTCCAATGCAGGGGGTGCAGGTCCCCTGGTCGGGAAGCTAAGATCCCACATGCCTCTGACCAAAGAATCAAAACATAAAACAGAAGCAATATTGTAACAAATTCAACAAAGACTTTTAAAAAAATGGTCCACAACAAAAAATCTTTAAAAAAATAAAAAAGGATGAAAATGCTCAGCCTTGGCAAGTGTTCTGGCAGGCAGGCAAGTTGTTACAATCTTTGTGAAGAACAATTTGGTGGTATGCATCAAAAAGCCCTGAAAATGTCCATACTTCTCTGACCCAGCAACTCCACTTAGAGGAATTTATCCTGAGGAAATTGCCAAGGATGTGTGCAGAAATTCGGACATTAAGACAGGTGACTGCCAAGTCATTTACAAGAGCAGCAGTGAAGAAACATCCTTGGGATGAAGAAACAACCTAGGGATGGGGATTGTGGTGTCACTTGTGGGATATCCATAAAGTGGAATAAGATTTAACCATTAAAGTGATCTGTGGAAACAAATTTATTGACAGGGAAAGATGCTCACATCATACTGTCGAGTCAACAAAAGGCAGATAACACAATGGAATGTCAAATATTCTCCATTAAAATGAATACACTGTATGTGTGCGTGTCTGCATGCATGCACTGTGTATTCTTTATTTCCCCACCTAGCAATATATTATGGCCATCTTTCCACGTCCACATCATTGGCAATGATCATTTTCTCTGGGTGGTGAGATTCCTCGTGACTTTCATAGTCTCCTTTCTTACTCTTCTGCGTTTTCTAATTTTTCTTCAGTGAGCGTACATTGTACTGAAAGTGGGGAGGAGAGGAGAGAAAAGATAGAAGAGGAGAGAGCTGCTCCCACTCCCCGGTGCATCAGGCCCTCACGAGGTTAACGATGAAAGGAGAGAATTGGAATTAGAAGAGTGAGGGGGAGGGGGTGGGTTGAGAACTCTAAGATCTCCAGTACCACGATAACAGAAGCTTTGGAAAGTGAAGATAGTTCTTTAAAAGTGTGCAGAAGCAAATGGAATTGCCAAAAGGCAGCCTGGGCATAACTGAAGCTGCCTGTGAACCCAGCAGCTGGAGGAGAAAAAAAAACATTCTGACAGTAAAACTTCTTTCCACAACCCCTAATTCTCCCCTTCTATTTACGGAGCATCTCTCCTTGCACCTAACAGAGCTCTAATTTATCTTGCCACTCTGACCTCTTTCTAGTAACGTCTGCTACTTCTAATGTAGGTCAGTGAAGCAGTTTGCAGTGAACCTGTTTTTTCTGCCAGGAATCTATTTTGATATGTGATGAGCAAGGGTTAGACCATCTCCATTTTCCTGGGATCTATTTTAAAACACATTTCAGTAAATGTCACCTTAATCTAGTGCACCCAGCGCCTACGCCTCACTGGAGTCACTTTATATTTAGCTCATTTTGAAATTCAAAGCCGTATGCAGAGATGTGAAATAAATATATGTTGTAAAGCAAAAGGCGGAGCCGCTGTGAAAGAGGGAGACAGGGAGTGAGCCAGCGAGAGCACCGTCGGTGGCTTGGGAAGAATCTGCTGCCAGAGTGAGGACTCAGGTTCCAGTCCCAGATCCTCCCGGCCTCCACCCTCCATCACCCTCCAGACATTCCTGCCAGCTTTCCTGGCTCTTTTTTTATTTGTGCAGCTTGGAGGAAGGACTAGTTGCATCACCCGACGTGTTGTTGGGGACGGGGCGTCAGCATCCTACCAGGCCCCTCTGAAGGCCCTGGAGCACCTACAGCATCGCCCTCGTGGCCAATGTCTGTTCTCCATCACCCTTCTCACTGCCTCCCTCATCGTCTTCCCCCATCCGGCATACCCAAGGGCGTACTGCCAAGCTTACAGCCAAGCCTGCTCTGTCAGGATTTCAAGATGCATCCAAATAGAGACATCGCTGAGCCCTTAGGAAGAGGTGTTTGGCTGTCGTCCCATCATTCTGTGGACCACTGAATGGGCATGTGTGCGCCCCACTCCTTTCTTCTCTGTCTTTGAGGACGCAGAGCCCTTCCAGCAGCTTTAGGAGCAGGCGAGAGGGCCCGAGAATGGCAAGTCAGCAAAGAGCCAACCCCTCACCGTGTCCTATTTATTCGGCATTTATTGAGTGCCTACTTTGTGCTCCCTGCCTTGAAAGGCTCTTGATCCAGTTAAAAGCACACATAAATTTCCCTCCGCAGTTTCTGAAAGTGCAAAACTGTTCCCTGGGGTAATGATTTGCCCTTATAGCCTTGCTAAGATTAAGCTTTGTCATTTTTGCCTTTGTTTTTTCAGATGCTTTTTCCCTGTCTCTGAAGGTTGTGGTCTTTTGGAGTGTACAAATAACAAGCTTCAGCAAAACTGAAAAACATCTTTATCTTGTTCTTCCCATCAAAGCTGCTGCCTTACAAGTTTAGGTTACCCACCTGTGGTCTTTTCTTACAGATTCTCACAGAAAAACTTAATTTGAAGGTAACAGAACGCCTTGACCATCTCCATTGTCAACATGCTGAAAAGATCTTTTAAAAAGCTAGTTTGTGGTTTGTTTTCCAGAAGTAACTTAATAGGGCTTTTGCTCATATAAAACGTTTCCCTCATTTTATTTACAGCCACACAATGTTAGGCAAGGGTCCCTGACTAGTTAGCAATCATGGAATGCATTGAATAATAGATAGTCACTTGTTGCTAATAATCACATTTAAAAAAGAAATAGGTTTTACTACTTCGAAAAGATACATGCACCCCAATGTTCACAGCAGCATTATTTACAATTGCCAGGAGAGGGAAGCAACCTAAGTGTCCATCCACAGATGAATGGGTAAAGAAGATGTGATACACAGACACACACACACACACACACACACACACACACATATATACATACAATGAAATACTACTTGGCCATAAAAAAAGAACAAAATTTTGCCATTTGCAGCAGCATGGCTGGACTTGGAGACCATTATGCTGAGTGAAATAAGTCAGACAGAGAAAGACAAATACTGTATGATATCACTTGTATGTGGAATCTAAAAATTTCAACAAACTAGTGAATATAACAAAAAAGCAGACTCACAGATATAGAGAACAAACTAGTGGTTACCAGTGGAGAGAGAGCGGGGGAGGGGCAGGGTAGGGTAGGGGAGTGGGAGGCACAAACTATTGGGTGTAAGACGGGCTCAAGGATATTGTACAGCACGGGGATTAGAGCCAGTATTTTGTAATAACTGTAAATGGAAAGCAACCTTTAAAAACTGTATAAAAATTTTTTAAAATAAATTTTTAAAAAGAAAGAAGTAGGTTTTGAAATCCTTACTAGCAATTCTTTCTGTCCCTTTTCCCCACCCCACCTTGGAACTCCAGAGCTAAGTTTCAAAGGGGTTTAGATGAAGGATTTATTCCCTGGCCCATTTTTTTCAAACATCAAGGTCTCAAAGACTATCAGTGAATTCATTTAGGGCTCTGCCAAGTTGGAGAGAGAAAAATTACTATTCACCCTGAAATCCATTTAGGAGAACTAACTACTGCAGGACACTTCAATTTACCCTTCAGAGACTGGGAACAAGAAATGGCAACTCGTTTGGAAAATTAGCCTTCCTAGGCCTTCTTAGCAGCAATCAGAGGGCATTGAATAAAAAGGTTTAAGGCCTGAGTTGGGGGGCGGGGGTGGCCTTAGGGAGCTTAACTGCCTGTGGGTGCATCAGAGCTGCAGCTGGAGGAGCCCCCAGGCTGGACTTCACTTGTTCTTTACATTCAGCTCTGACAAGGAGAGAGGCTGCTGTCAGAGGCCTAAAGAGAGCGCTCCTCAGGGCGTCCCAGCTTTGATGCCGCTCTCATAAAACGGCTTTTCAGGGAGGATTAGTAAGCAGGTTTTGAAGAGATTGGCATTCCTCTCCGATCTGCTAAACAGATAATGAGGATTTCTAGTCATTAGAGCAATGATACCAGATCAAAATTCCCATGACACGCACCAGCATGAAACCCCTCTGGAAAGTGCCTGCCGTGTGGGTGGGCATCAAAAGCCCCCTGATCCTTGAAAGCGAGCTTGAGGCTTCCTGCCCACCCACACATCGTGGATTCCCTTGTCTGGAATTTAGTTTTCAGCATATTCAACACAAATTTGGACATGAGGAAGTAAGAGGCTCTCAGAGTGTTTGAAAAGAAATCTTATATAGAAAAAAGTCCTCTAATTTCAGATGTGAACCATTAGTGATTAAGTGACAAGGGCAGCATAATTCGGTTTCCCCAGCTGTCAGAACTGGGATCACAGCTGTGAAGGTCCTCTTTGTTTTACAGAGGCGAAAGCTACCTGTCCTAAGCCACTTAGTAAGTTAGGGGCCACGCCAGGACTAGGGTGCACCCAGGTGTTCTGAGACCCAGCCCTGGGCTCGTTCCTTGCACAAGGGGTTAGTGAGCCCCTTCCATGTTCAGGCAGGACCCTCAGAAGCATGGGGAAACCCCTGTAGTCTCATTTCAAATGATGCAAAAATGAAGCCTGTGCTACTGGTCGGGGTGTGGGTGGGGGGGAACTTGCCCTTGAGCCAAACACACCAGGTTTCAAGTTCTGACTCTGCACCTCCTACTATGTGGGTAATCTTGGGCAACTTACCAGAGCTCTCTGAGCCTCAGTTCGTTTATCTGAAAAAGTAAATATGCCCACCACACAGAGCTGTCATGAAAATAAAATTAAAGGAGATTAATATTTGTTAAGTTGATAGCCCTGGTACTTAATAAAAGTTGGTTTCCCTCCTACTTGTTGCCACCTGAATTCCTTTATCCTAGAACAAAGCGTGTGGTTACAGACTACATGCATGAACGAAGCATTGCTAAAGTGTAATCAGTGACTTAACAAATAAAAAATACACAGGAGATCCTACCCTGGCCAATAACAGAGTCTGAGGGCTTTAGATGTCCAGGACGAAGGGCATCTCTAGTTTGATTAGAGAGTTGAGGAGAACAGGAAAAGGTGGGAGAAGGGAGCCCAGGGCAGGATAGACCAGAGATGTCCAATAGAAATATAATGCAAGCCACATGTGTAATTCCGAAAGTTCTAGTAGCCACATTAAAGAAAGTAAAAAGACACAGATGGTATTCATCTTAATAATATATTTTTTGAACCCAATATATCCAAGATATGATCATTTCAACTTGTATTCATATAAAATTTATGAATGAGATATTTTATGGGTTTTTTCTTTTACTAAGTCTTCAAAATCAGTATGCACATTACACCTACAGCACATCTCAATTCAGACTAGCCGCCTTTCAAGAGCTCACCGTATTGGACCACGCAGGTGTAGACAAATCCCCATGTGCCAGCCACTGTGCTGGGTTAAGAGGTCTAGGACTAGAGCATGGTTCCTGCTCTCAAGGGTCTCACTGTCTAGTTTAGGATGTAGGACAAATGGGGGACATTTGTACCCAAAAATATACATTTGTCTGCAGGTTCCCAAGCTACTTATCATTAGGCACTAAACCTGCAGCTCAATCCTTTTCCTAAGAGCCTTAGACATACCTTAACCACATGGACAATATTCTTTCCCATTGTCCACATAAACAGCTGTCATATTATGCATCTGATTTGGGGGTTTAGAACATACAGCACCCTAGGGAGCAGTTTAAGGGAAAGGGGAGGTGCCTTGCTCTCTAATCCCTTTAGGCTATATAGCACCCACTTCATCCTTGCTGAGCCCAGATTCCAGGCAAGTAGGAAAGAAACTGAAAGCAGAGTCTCAGCCCTCCTTGAACCGGTTACCTGTCTCTTGGGCCAGAAGCAGCAGCAGCAGGAGAAGCCATCCATGCTGAAGAGGCAGCTGCTCTCACCACCTGCTCTCTACCACTCTACCCTGGCCTCTTTCCCTTGCCCCTCCCTTGAGAGCCTCTTCATTTCCTCCACTGCCTGGCTGGGCTCAGAGGGAGACACACCCCCCCCACCCCCCCCACCCCGAAATGAAACACCAGAGGCTGGCGCTGCTTGCAGAGCAATCTTCATGCTGTGTCGGTGTGGGCCTCAGCAAAACCACAAATTGAGATTTGCTTTAGATTCCCTAGTGTTTTTTTGGAAACCTTTCTCCCTTTCTGCAATTCCACCCCTGCTCCCACCCTGAGGTCCTTCCTTAACTATTCCTGCTGAGAAACTAATTCATACTAAGGAGTTAATGATGACTCAGTGGGCCATCTTTCCCAGGGATATTTGCATCACTAAAAGACCAGATAAAAAGAATATCTAAAATGTATTGAGTGCTTGCTGGGTGCTAGGTGCTATGCTAAGAAGATAATGACTTACCCTAGGGAATACGCGGACAATGGTGGAATTTCAAGCAAGCTGACACCAGGTGGAACAGAGGTATCTTCCTGGTTGTTTTAAAATCATACCTTGTAGACAACCGCTATGCAAGCCTACCTAGGGGGAATAGTCGGTGGAGGATATAGATGATCAGCACTATTTTTTCGTTAACTTTGAAACTTTAGAGCTATCTTCTTTGTCTATGGATTGGGGGTAAATGTATGGATTAGGTTTGTTTGTTTTTATCCACTCATTCAATCAACAAATATTTATTGAGTGCCTACTCTGAGCCAAGCACTGGGGTAGGTGCTGGAGATACAGCAGTGATCCAGACAGCCAGAGCCCTGCTCTCCTGGAGCTCGCAGGACAGTGGGGGGAGACAGACAATCAAGAGACAATAAAAGAGAATTACAGGGGCTTCCCTGGTGGCGCAGTGGTTGAGAGTCCGCCTGCTAATGCAGGGGACACAGGTTCGAGCCCTGGTCTGGGAGGATCCCACATGCCGCGGAGCAACTAGGCCCGTGAGCCACCACTACTGAGCCTGCGCGTCTGGAGCCTGTGCTCCGCAACAAGGGAGGCCACGATAGTGAGAGGCCCGCGCACCACAATGAAGAGTGGCCCCCGCTTGCCACAACTAGAGAAAACCCTCACAGAAACGAAGACCCAACACAGCCAAAAATAAATTAATTAATTAATTTAAAAAAAAAAAGAGAGAGAATTACAGATTGTGCTCATCCCTGCAAACAAAATGGACCCAGGAGGGTGATGGAGATAAACCAGGGAGCGGGGAGGAGACCTCCGGGAGGGGGTAAGGTGGTTTTTTCCTGCATCATTCCTGCGCTGCTTCTTAGCCCTATCTGCTCCTTCTTCCTCCTTCACGCACCTGTGGCTCTACTCTTCTCCATCCAAGCACACTCCTGGGAGTTCTCGGCCAGTTTTATGGCTTTAACCACCTTCTATACATCTCCCAAATTTATATCTCCAGCCCCAACAAATCCTATGAGAGCACCAAACCCGTAAATTCAACTGTCAACCTCATTGTCACCCCCTGGAAAGTCTACCAGCAACTCGAAATTAATATGCCCCAAAAAAGACATTGATTCTCCAGCTCCCCCAACTTGTTTCTGCTCTCCTGACCCTGTACTCAGTAAAACACACCACTATCCCCTCCAACAGCTGAAACGAAAAGTTTAGGAGTTGTTTCTTTTTTGCATTTTTAAATATTTGGAATAGGTAATTGTGATAGGCAGAATAATGGCCCTTAAAGATGTCCATATTCAAATTCCCGAAATCTGCGAATGTTACCTTACATGGCTAAAGGGACTTTGCACTTGGGGTTAAATTAAGAACCTCGTGATGGGGAGATTATCCTGGATTGTCTGGGAGGGTTGAATCTAATCACAGGAGTGCTTAAAAGGATCTCTGGCTGGCTTAGCATCACTAATCATTAGGGAAATGCAAATCAAAACCACAATGAGATGTCACCTCACACCTGTCAGAACTGCTATCATCAAAAAGATAACAAATAACAAGTGTTGGTGAGGATGTGGAGAAAAGGGAAGACTTGTGCACTGTTGGTAGGAATGTAAATTGGGGCAGCCAATGTGGAAAACAGTATGGGGATTCCACAAAAAATTAAAAATAGAACTACCATACAGTCCATCGATTCCACTCCTGAGTATTTATCCAAAGAAAACAAAAACACTAATTAAGAAAGATATATGCACCCCTATGTTCATTGCAGCTTTATTTACAATAGCAAGATATGGAAGCAACCTAAGTGCCCATCAGTAGATGAATGTATAAAAAAGATGTGGTATGTATACATACAATGAAATATACTCAGCCATAAAAAAGAATGAAATCTTTGCAACATTTCAACAAGAATGAAATCATTTGCAACAACATGGATGGACTTAGAGTGTACTATGCTAAGTGAAATAAGTCAGACAAAGACAAATACTGTATGATTTCACTTATATGTGGAATCTAAAAAACAAAACAAATGGACAAACATAAAATAGAAACAGAGGGGGCTTCCCTGGTGGCGCAGTGGTTGGGAGTCTGCCTGCCAGTGCAGGGGATGCAGGTTCGAGCCCTGGTCTGGGAGGATCCCACATGTCACGGAGCAACTGGGCCCGTGAGCCACAACTACTGAGCCTGCACATCTGGAGCCTGTGCTCCTCAACGGGAGAGGCCGTGACAGTGAGAGGCCCGCGCACCGCGATGAAGAGTGGCCTCTGCTCGCCGCAACTGGAGAAAGCCCTCGCACAGAAACAAAGACCCAACACAGCCAAATAAATAAATAAATAAATAAATAAATAAATAAATAAATAAAAATAGAAACAGAGTCATAGATACAAAGAACAAACAGGTGGTTGCCAGAGGGGAAGGGGTAAGGGGAGGGGAGAAATATGTGAGGGAGATTAAGAGATACAAATTTCCAGTTGCAGGGTAAATGAGTCACAGGTATGAAATGTACAGTGTGGGGAATACAGTCAATAATAATGTAATATCTTTGTATGGTGACAAATGGTAACTACACTTATTGTGGTAATCATTTTGAAATGTATAGAAATATCAAATCACTATGTTGTGTAAAAGGAACTAACATAGTGCTGTAGGTCAATTATACCACAAAAACAAGCAAACAAGCTGATAGAAAAAGAGATCAGATTTGTGGTTACCAGAGACAGTGGGTGGGGGGAGGGGGAATTGGATGAGGGCAGTAAAAAGGTACAAACTTCCAGTTCTAAGATAAATAAGTACTAGGGTGTAATGTACAACATGAGGAATTTAAGAACACTGCTGTATGTTACATATGGAAGTTGTTAAGGAGTAAGTAAATCCTAAGAGTTCTCATCACAAGGAAAACATATTTTTCTATTTCTTTAATTTTGTATCTATATGATATGATGGATGTTCACTAAACTTACTGTGGTAATCATTTCATGATGTACGTAAGTCAAATCATTGTGCTGTACACCTTAAACTTATATGGTGCTGTATGTCGATTATATCTCAGTAAAACTGGAAAGAATAAAAAGGACCTCTGGCTGTGGTCAGAGGGATATGACTATGGAAGGACATTAGAGACATGCAACATTGCTGGCCATGAACCAAGGAATATGGGCAGCCTCTAGAAGCTAGAAAAGGCAAGGCAACAGATTTTCCTCTATAGCCTCCAGAAAGGAACACAACCTTTCTGACACCTTGATTTTAACCCAGTGAAACCCAGGTCAAACCTCTGATGTGCAAAATTATATGATAATAAATTTGGGCTGTTTTAAGCCACTGCATTTGTGGTAATTTGTTATAGCAGCAATAGAAAACTAAGAAAGTAACATAGTCACATGATTCAAAATTCAAGAAATACAAAATGATGTACAATGACAAGACTCCTTCTCACCCTGCCCCCACCCACCTAGTTCCCCTCCCAAAAAGTACCCAGTGCTACCAACTTCTTGGTATATTCTTCCAGAGATATTTTATGCATATATAAGCAAATGGGACTAGATGTATTTTTCCCCTTTTATTATATACCAATGGTAGTATACTGTACATACTGTTAAGACATTTTTTAACACAGCGATATATACTAGAGATTTTTCTTTGGAGTTTTTCATTGTTTTATTCTGGTTCCACAGCATTCCATTGAATAGATATACCATAATTATTCAGACAGTCCCTTTTTGATGCTTTTTCCCAAGCTTTCCTATCACAAACAACGCTCAATGGAAAAAAAAAAAACACAACCTTGAACTAGCAGCATTTTGCACAGGACTAAGTGTGTCTGTGGGACAAATTCCAGGAGTCATCCTAGATCCTTCCTTTCCTTCATCCCCATCCAATTCAGTGTCACATCCTATGAGTTCTATCTCCACTTCTTTCCTAGTGCTCCATCTCCATCCGTTTCAAGCCACTCTCATCTCTGGCTGGGGACAGCACAGTGGACGCATCTATGTGAGAGTTTGGTATGGAAGGCCCTCCATTCCCTAAGCTTGCATCTTGCCCTTTTGGGGAAGAGCTCTCTTAGGACCTTGGGTTTCTTGTCTCTGAAATATGATCAATGAGACTAGGTGTCCTGATTTTTTGCGGATAAATGAATGGTGTTTGCCAAGACTTCAGTGACGGGGCTCCAGTTAGAGGCTCTCAGATAAAAGAAACTTGTTCAACCTGAAAGGAAGATCAGACAAGTACCTCGGCGTCCTGGAATAGACAACATCTTTTTTTTTCTTTTTGAATAACTACTTTGGGAGCGGTCCATAGGCATTAAGAACATACATAAAATGACACACCACTGTTGATAATGAAAAAAACAGCATTTGATCATTTCCAGCTTTATAAATTTTAAAAAAATGATTCAGTTACAACAAAAAATGTTTAGATACTTTAGCAAGTATCACCTTGCAGGACCATAATCACATTTAAGCCACTGACTTACTCTTTTTTTTTTTAAATTTATTTTATTTATTTATTTTTGGCTGCATTGGGTCTTCGTTGCTGTGCACGGGCTTCCTCTAGCTGTGGTGAGCGGGGGCTACTCTTCATTGCAGTGTGCGGGCTTCTCATTGCAGTGGCTTCTCTTGTTGCAGAGCATGGGCTCTAGGCTCACGGGCTTCAGTAGTTGTGGCACGCGGGCTTAGCAGTTGTGACTCACAGGCTCTAGAGCGCAGGCTCAGTAGTTGTGGCGCACGGGCTTAGTTGCTCCGCGGCATGTGGGATCTTCCCGGACCAGGGTTCGAACCCGTGTCCCCTGCATTGGCAGGCAGATTCTTAACCACTGCGCCACCAGGGAAGCCACTGACTTACTCTTAATGGAAAAAATTCACACTGCATCTATTTACTATAGTATTTCTAAGCATAATTACAGCGGATTGAATGCGATGTGATATACACCAAAATTCATATGGATGTCATAGAATGACAGCATTGTACAAGTAACATTAATGACCTCCAACAAACACATGTTAAATTAGACTGGCCAAGCTAAATGGAATGTTGGAGCCAAACAGAAATGTAGTGGAATTCAGATTGTCTAGTAAGACTTGAAACTATACATTAGGATGACGTAAAAACTAGATACTGGTAGAACCCTAACAAAATACTAGCAGCAACTGTTACAGCCCTCTTAAAATCTTTTCAAAATCTAGCAAATAAGGATAATACCATTTTTGAGAGAGTATAAAACTTTATATACTTCAGCATAACCTATTTGCTTTAAATCAGGCATTTATTTTTAAGACTGGGAGTATATTCCAGCTGTTGCTTTTCATAAAAGTTTTAAAATTAAGCGGATTTAATGCTGGAATGCAGAATCCTCCTTGGGCATAAAAACCCCAAAATGAACTGTAAATAAATCTTGGTTCAGAAAGCAAGATATTTGAATCACTTGAAGTTTGCAGTACTAAATAAAATATCAACATCTTTTAGCTAGGTTGTTTGAAGGGCCAAGCAATAATTTGAGGACTGTCCTAATTCATTGCCCAATGCTGAAAGTATATATAAAACTCCTACTTGTTACAGCAGGCCATGGAGAAAGCCAGAAATACTTTTCAATTTCAGGCATAAATTAAGAAAATAACACCTAATAAGCTCTCTTGCTTACAGCACAAAGAAACACTGGCAAAACTCTTAATTCCTAGATGCATGTGGTGTTCTCAGTTTTGTTTTTTGTTTTAAAGTTCATTGACTAAGAGGAAGGGAACTGGGGAAAGGAGGAGGACTAAATGAAAACATTTTAAATGGAATGGAACGAGTTTGGCTCTTAGATATCTGAACAATAAGATTTTTAAAGGAGCTACATAGGTAGCCAAGCAGATTAAAACAAAGCTGCCTGCATGTAGTTCAAATACAGTTTACCTGGTATAAATGAAGACCATGGAATAGACGTCATCTTAATTGCAACTCTAATATGTGTTTTCCTCTTGTGGGTTTCCAAAACATCTAATGGACCAGGAACAAGATAAGAGTTTTTAGGAGTGGAGACAAATTCACTTTGAATAAGACCCTGAGATTAAAATTCTGCCTTTATTCTATTTAGCTACAGCCTAAACCCTACCCTGAGGGTGCTTGGGGAAATTCCAGGATGGGAACTGGTTCAGAGAGTCCAGTCCTGGTAGAGGAAATAAAAGTAGTCAAGAAAGGAGTACTGCCGAGGTGAGGCCCCTGTCACTAGAAATCTGAAAATGAAAACCCAGGGAGATAACAAAGGAACGCATCAGATTTATGTCACGTTTGCCTAAGCATAATCTCTCTTCCCTTATAATAAAAATTTTAGCAGGTATTTATTGATCATTTACTGTGTGTCATGCATTTTCACAAATGCTTTTATTTAATCTTCCTAACATCCCCATTTTCCCATTTTGCAGATAAGGAAACTAAGGGTCAGGGAGAATTTTCGTTTTCTAGACTTTAAATGGTTGAGCCCCTCATCACACAGTAAAAACTAAGGACATGTGGAAACCTTGATAACATTCTTGAACAGTTACAATACACATAAGGGTGGATGATCTCCACAATGAATTTCAGTCTGTTAATACGTACAGTAATATACACATATGCTCCAGACAGCAGTGTTGTGTAAGATCGCAGACTCTATAGTGAGACTTCCTGGGTTCAAGCCTGGTTCCATCATTACCAGCTGTGTGGTCTGGGACAAACTCCTTTCTCTCTCTGGGACTATTTACCTTATGGGGTTGTTGAGAGGATTACATGACTGAAGATAGTTAAAGCACTTAGAGCAGTGTGTGGCACTCAGTTAATGTTGGGCGCCTGTCCCGGTTCATATGGTTTAGCCAGCGTACCAGCCCTGGGCTGGATGACACACAGAAAGCACTCACCGCAAGGATGGTCTCCTGGAATCCTCACATCATCCAACAACGAAATCATTCTTCCTTTTCTACAGTAGAGGGGTCTGAAACTCCAAAACTACCCCAATGTCACACAATCATCTAAGTAGCAGCATTGAAATCCAAACCCTGCTTTGTCTGCTTTTGAAGTCTGGTCTCAGTAACAAGCACAGAAGCTGGCGGTGCTGGCGTGTGTCCTGTTCTCTGGCAAATCTGAGACATGATCTGCTCTCCCTGCTTACAGGTACAGGGACCCGTGCACACGCATGCACAGGCACATGCAATATTGCAGTGGGAAACTTCCCCCACGCCTGTGCCTTTTGCTGACTACACACCCAACAATTTCTGGTCTGAAAGGCACTTTCCCAGAATGGAGTTGACAGCGGTTTTGGAAATGACTCAAACTAATTGAATTCTTGACATGGCAAGTTGCTGGGGACATTGGATCCTTCTTATTTCCAGCTGCATGAAAGCAAGAAGCTTTGCCAAACCAAAGAAGATCAAGCCATGGGAGAGAATACACGTTCAGTGCCAGATGCTCTTTATAGCAGTAAACAAATGGTTCGACCACCTTAAACTTTTGGTTTTCATAATTCAGTGTCCAGGTGGGGGAGGGTAACAAGCAGAGGGGTGCATGGGAGAATTTTTGCACCTGTCTACAATACAATAATGATCCTGCTGAGAGGTCCCTTGAAGATGAAACAAAATACTTGCAAAAAGTAAGCAATGACAAGATTTCTCATCACACAGCTCCTTACCACCATACTCCATCCTGCACACACCCCTCTCTCTTACAATTAAAAGGCCTCAAAATTTCCACCATGTAGGAAATTAGTCTCTCTCCCTCTCTTCCCCTTTCCTCCTCCTTCCCATCCTCTGTCTGTTTTTCTCTTCCAGGAAGAAACTCTTGAATGTCAAACGCTAGACATTATCTAGTACAGACCATCAACTTGAAAGTCAGGAAAACCTGGGTTTGAATCCTTGTTATGGCACATTATGCAAGTTACTTAAACCCTCTGTGATTCAGTTACCTCATCTGTAAAATGGGCTTAAAAATAATACTTACCTGATGGGACTGGTGTGAGTACTGAATGAGCTAATGCTTGTAAGATCCTTAGGGCAGAGCCTGGCACATAGCCTATGCCCCCAAAATGTTCCTCGTAGTATCACCCAATCCACCCTCTTCATTTTACAGACAAGGAAACTGGATTTAGAGAAAAGTGATCTATCCAAAGTCATATGGTGAGTGAATGGCAGAGCCAAGTCTGGGTCCAGGCACCCCAGCCAGGCCCTCTTCCTGCTGTACCACACATCGCATAGTATATTTCCCGCCAGTCATGACCTTCGAGCAGAATGAGGTTGGGACGCTTTCCGGTTGGTCATGTCCGTGCTGAGCTGCTGAGTTCGGCAGAGCCAGGGCCAAGAGCATCCTGGGTTGCTGGCCCCGCTGTGGTCAGGGGCCGGCTGAGCATGAGGGGAAGTGCTGCTTACGTCTCATAATGACGCACAGTCTCCAGGACTATCACACCCTGCTAGAGCCAATTTCCACAGAGCGCTGAGCAACCATCCTCTTAATATTAATTTACATTCTGAAGCTGAAGCTCCAGAAAAGTTGACTGGATAGTGTCACCCTCAACAGCTTTCAAATGTTCTGGTAACAGACAAAACCTCTGCCTCCAAACCAGCCTCCAATCCACATCCCTGAGGCCTGAGGCGCTCGCACGCTCTCTATCTCTCTGTCTGTCTGTCTGTCTCTCTCTCTCTCTGCCCCCCAGGACCCTCTCCCAGTGCTGACAGACTGCAGAGACTGGATTGTTGTCTGTACTATGACCTGTTTTTGCCCACATGGTACCATTTCACCCCAAATGTTCTTCCCTCTCCCTTTTCGTAAAGAACACACACACACACGTACATACACACGCACCATCACCCACATGCCCAAGGGCTTTTGTTCCCTAGGGAAAGTGTTCAAATCGTCCACAACAATATTTGGTTCCAGCGTGGGAGGATCAGAAACCTGCAACCGGGGCAGGTGCAGTTCCGGGTGTTTCCAGAGATAACAGACCCATTAGTTCTGACAAACGTTCCCACGTTCCTGCCTCTAATCTGTGCCAAACTTTCCAAATCCAGCCAGAGCCTGGAGCTCCTCGCAGACCATCCAGGATGTCTCTGATCTAGTCAGTGGCCGGGTGGCCACGGCTGCACAGACCAACAAAGTTTTTCTCATGTGTCAGCCAGCCACACCCTCCCCTCACAACAAACAGAGGCAAGGGGATATGGGGGCTAACTGGCCTGGAAGATGGGAGGGGAGGGAGGGATCATGTTGATGATGATGGTAATTCTGTAGCGGAAAGATCACTGGCCTGGAAGGCAGGAGGCCTGTGTCCTAATCCTGGCCACTGAGTGAAGTGCATGCTCTTGGGCCAGTCACTTAACCTCTCTGTGCCTCGGCGCCCTCACCTGCTATAGCAGTGGGCTTGCCTGGAGGGTCTGAAGGAAGTCTCTCAGGGTAAGGTTTCTATAGTGACCATCTTCAGTCCCGATGGCACACATGGGCAATTAGGGGCAAACCACGGCAGGGCTCAGCGTTAACCAGAATTCTCACCACTTCCAGCCACTTCTGGCTCACACTTTCTCCCCAGTGAAAGGTCAAAAGGAAGGACTCTTGCAAAGTGGGTAAATGCCAAAGAGGATTTGTTCACTTGGGAGCAAGGGTCAAGGGTCTGGGCTGGTCCCCAAGTCCTTCTGATGTCCTTTTTAACATTTTTGGAGCCCAAGGCAGGGCCCAAGTTATCTCCAAGCTCCAAGTCCATCTGCCTCTTGGGCTTCAGAGACGGAAAGCAGAGCTCTCAGCGGCAGTTAGGAGACTTGCCAGATGGCTGGCTGGTCATGGCAGAGCTGACCTAATCCAGGTCCCCTACCTCCTACTCCAGAGCTAGGAAGCGTTGGCATGTGTGACAGCAGTGGTGGCCTCTGTGACAGACAGTGTCAGCTTGTGCTGCAGGCTCCCCCATCACTAAGGCTTAGAGGCAGTGAGAGAACAGTGCAGGTTCCCGTTCCCCTTCAACCTTAAGGGTTCAATTCACCCTTCTTCTCCCACTTGACATCTGTCTTCCCTTGCTGACTGTCCAAACTGTAGACTTGAGACTGCAGCGCCAGGGCAGAAGCAACATCCTAATGTACTCTGTTAGCCAGGACCTCCAATTGCATAGTGTCAAATATCTAGAATATAATCCTTTCTAGATATAGCTCCTAATGACTCTGTTTCTCTTATAAAACCTTAACTATTACAGATAATGAAGATATGACATGTCAATATTTGTGGATGCACCTAATGCAGTCCTTCAAGAAACAATTACAGCCTGAAATGTGAGTATTAGAAAAGCTGAAAATCAACGGTCTCAGCAACTATTTCAAGTAACAAACAAATAAAAAAACAAGAGAACCACAAAGAAGAGCAAATCAAACCCAAAGAAAGTAGAAGGAAGGAAATAATAACTAGAAGAGTGGAACATTCATACAATAGAAAAGTCACACAATAGAGAAAATCAACAAAGCCAGGAATGAACTCTTTACAAAGATTGATCAAACTGGTAAACCTCTAGCAAAACTGTTCAAGAAAAAGAAAAAAAATACACTTAACAATATTAGAAGTAAAAAGTAACACGTTACTAAAGACGCTACATACATTAAAATGATAAAAAGAGGATATCAAGAATAATTTTATTTTGATAAATTTGACAATTTTTTAAAATTGGCAAATGCCTTGAGAAATAGAGCATGTCAAAACTGACACAAGAAAAAAATTAGAAAATATAATACTCCAATATCTATTTAAACATTGAATGAATACTCCAATATCTATTTAACACTGAATGAATACTCCAATATCTATTTAACATTGAATGGATACTCCAGTATCTATTTAAACTTTGACTCTATTCTTAAAAACCTTTCCACAAAGAAAACTCCAGGTCCAGGTAGCCTCATTGGTAAATTCCCTCAAACATTTAAAGAAGAAATAGCACCAATCTTAGACAAACTCTTCCAGATAATTGATAAAGAAGAGACATTTCTTAACTCATTTTATGAGGCCAGCATAAATTTAATAACAAACTTGAAAAGGACATTACAAGAAATGAAAATTACAGACCAGTCTCTTTCTCATGAATGTAGACACAAAAGTTGTAAACAAAATATTAGCAAACAGAAACTATTTGTGTATCAAAAATCACTGAACTGTACACTTAAAAGGGTGAATTATTGTGTATAAATCATATCTCAATAAATCTGACTTCTAATAAAGGAAAAATGGATCTTAACTCACACATTATCAAACTTCCAATAGATTGTAGATATATATAAATGTGAAAAGCAAAACAATAAGGCTCTTAGAAAAAAAATAGGAAGATGTCTTCATGACCTTAAGGTAGGCAAACATTTTTGTAACAAGTTTTTAAAAACTACTAATTATGGGCTTCCCTGATGGCACAGTGGTTGAGAATCTGCCTGCCAATGCAGGGGACATGGGTTCGAGCCCTGGTCTGGGAGGATCCCACATGCCACGGAGCAAATGGGCCCGTGAGCCACAACTACTGAGCCTGCGCGTCTGGAGCCTGTGCTCCGCAACAAGAGGGGCCGCGATAGTGAGAGGCCTGCGCACCACGATGAAGAGTGGCCCCCGCTTGCCACAACTAGAGAAAGCCCTCACACAGAAACGAAGACCCAACTCAGCCATAAATAAATGAATTAATTAATTTAAAAAAAACCCAAAAACTACTAATTATAAGGGGGAAAACTGATCAATTTGACTGCATTGAAATTCGTATCTTCTGCTCATCAAAAAGCACCATTAAGAGAGTAAAAACATCAACCACAATCTGGGAGAAGATATTTGTAGTACATATATCCAACAAAGGACTTTATTCCAGAATAAATAAAGAACTCCTACTAATCGATAAGAAAATTTTAGATAACCCACTTCACAAAAGAGGATATCCAAATGTCCAATTTTATTAGTCATCTGGAAATACAAATTACAACCTCAATGTAGCCCACTGCATATTCACTAGAAGACTAAAGTGGAAAAGATAGGCAATAGCCCGTATTGGTGAGGATATGGAACAACTGGACCTTTCAAAACATTGGTATTGGAAATGTTAATTGATACAATCACTTTGGAAAACTGTCAGTATTTACTCAAGCAAAACACTTGCAAGCCCTATTATCTAGCAGTTTTACTCCTACGCATATATCCAACAGTAATATGTACACATGTTCACCAAAAGACAAGTACAAGCAACACTATTAGCAATAGTCAAATACAGGAGACACCCCAAATATCCATCAGTGGTAGAATGGATAAATAATGATGATATATTCATAACATGGAATACTAGAGACAATGAAAATTCTACAACAGCATGCAATAACATCATGTTGAGTGACAAAAGCCAGATAAAAAAGAATTCATACCATATGATTCCATTCATATAAAATTCAAAAATAGGCAAAGACAGTATAAGCTGTTAGAAGCCAAGAGATGGGTTACCTTGCTGGTTTTTTTTTTTTTTTTTTTTTTTTTTGAGATTGGTTACTCTTGAGGAAAGTCTCAATGACTGGCAGGGTAGTTGAAGGGGTTTCTGGCGATGGGGTTGTAATGTCTTGTTTCTTGATTTACGAGCTTGATTACATGGATGTGTACAGTCTGTGAAAACACTGTACACTTGTGATTTCTGTATTACACTTCCATAAAAAATGTTTATATAGAAAAAATTAAGTGGATGGGAACATGGCAAAAATTGTCGTATCCATTTAACCAAGGAAAATTGAGTAGGGGAAGAATTAGCTTTAGGACAGAGGAAGACTTCAAGAATCTGAGCCTGTTTGCCAAAGATCTGTGTGATTTTCCTTCAGGCTCCACAATTAGGTAGAAGGACTGACTGAGGTCGGTCAGCAATTTGAAGAGAGTGTCACAGAGACTGACCAGTCCTTTATGAATGCAGAGTCTGATGGCATTCTGGGCCTGGGATACCCCTGCTTGGCTGCTGAAAGGGTGACCCTGGTGTTCGACACAATGGCCCGGAAGCTGGTGGATCTACCCGTGTTTTCTGTGTACACGAGCAGGTAAGGCCCGTCAGACCCACCAGGTTAAGGTTATGACTATAGGGAGACAACATGTCTAGACTTACCAGTCACTACACCTGGGTTGGAGCTCTTGCTTGGTCTTGTATTAGCTGTGTGATTTGGGGCAAAACACTTACCCTCTCTGAATATTGAGAAAATGCGGTTTGCCTCAAAGTCGTTGAAAAAAGGACTTTGTAAACTGTACCACACTGGAGTAATTAAAGAATCTCTGGGATTGGACATTCATTTATGCAGTGAATAAATATTTATCAAGCCCCTATTATGTGCTCACCATGTTACTAGGCACTGGGAACACAACGGAACAAGAGAGACAGTCCCTGCCCTCAAAAAGCTTAATTCTAGTGGGAGGAGGCAGGAAAAAAAATTCAAATGTTAGCTGACAATAAGATAATTACACATTAATGGATGGAATAACAAAATGTAGTATATACATACAACAGAAAATTATTCAGCCTGAAAGAGGAAGAAAATTCTAACAGTAGTGGAATTCATAGAGACAGAAAGTAGAATGGTGGCTGCCAGGGGCTGGGGAAGGAACAAGCAGGAAGTTATTGAATGGCTATAGAGTTTCAATTTTATAGGATGAAAAGGTTCTGGGGATTGGTTGCATAACCATGTGAATATACTTAACACTACTGAACTGTACACTTAAAAATGGCTAAGAGGGTCAATTTTATGTGTTCTTTGCCAATTTATACAATTTTTTAAATTGCATGTTGTGGTTGGAAAAGGTCATGAGACTCACCAGCCCTCGGGCACGTTTACCTGGGGTCCTGGGAGGGTCAGGGAGGAGATTTCTTACCTCTCTGACTCCTTCCCAAGGAAACTTGGCCTGAGCTTACCCTGTTTCAGCAGAAGCCCATTTCTCTCGCTCTCCTCTCTCACATGGAGAGCCTTGAATCTCCTCCATCAAATGGCTTCCTCTCCAGCCTGATTGCAGTGGAGACCAGGCCTGGACAGAACTGTGAGCAAGAGGGCAGGTGTCTGGACACCTCGCTTCTTCCTTTCAGAGCTTCCTACTCCCTTTCGGCCTGGAAAGATGTGAATTGTGGTGGAAAACAGCAAAGACTTTGCAGTCAGACTGACCTGGATTTAAATCCCCCCCTCCTGGGACATCCCTGGGGGCTCAGTGGTTAAGAATCTGCCTGCCAATGCAGGGGACATGGGTTCGAGCCCTGGTCCAGGAAGATCCCACATGCCGCAGAGCAACTAAGCCCGTGCGCCACCACTACTGAGTCTGCGCTCTAGAGCACGGGAGCCACAACTACTGAGCCCACGTGCCGCAACTACTGAAGCCCGCGTGCCTAGAGCCCATGTTCCGCAACAAAGAGAAGCTACCGCAATGAAAAGCCCGTGCACCACAACAAAGAGTAGCCCCTGCTCGCCGCAACTAAAGAAAGCCTGCGTGCAGCAACAAAGACCCAACGCAGTCAAAAATAAATTAATTAATTTAAAAAAAAGGAAATCTCCCCTCTTGCATTGCTTCATCTCCCTGAGTCTCATTTTTCTCAAATGGACACTAGGTTGACGTGAGAATTAATAAGATGAGGCAGGGAAAATTCCTAGCACAGCGCCTTGCATAAAGGCCATCAACAAACATCAGTTCCTCCCACCTCGTGCCTTGAAAACTGTTTTCCTTGGATTCCTACAGATATCTACTTCCCTTCCCCTTTACTGCCCTGCATACAAGGCCCCAATTTTTGTCTTTCTCTGATCCTTTTCCTCCTGAAAACAAATCAGTTTTAGGTCCTATTTCTGCAGGATCCTGCTAGGTGGCAGAACATATTCTGAGAAATCAACACAATATTAATAAATCTTCAAGCTCCAGTAAGTCACTTCGTGTTCAATTAGTGTCTTTGCCTAATATGAAAGAGTGAATACTGTGGAACTTCCAGGCACCACCACAATGGTGGAGAAGGTACTCGGGGCAAAGGCGTCTTTGGGGACGCCTCAAGTCTCATGGTGACTGCACGCCCCCGATGGTCCTGGCCTTGGTGCTGCATGAGCTCTGCTTGACCGGGTCTGTGCTCCCCATTTCTCACCTCCCTACCCCTTCTACCCAAGAAGCAGGAGGATAGTCACAAATCATTGAGCAGAGTTGTTCCTATTGTTTGCCCAAGAGGCTCAGACTAATCAACTTGCAGCAGTCAGAGGCCCTGGTCTCAAAGCACAGGCAGATATTTCTGCCTATCTAGGTACTTGGTGTGAGTGACCAGACCAAGAAGCAGGGGCCTGGCTGAGACTCGCCCCTAAGGTTTTCCAGTGGCCCTTCCTTGAAAATCTGCCTTACTTTCCATGTAGTGACACAGGAGGTGGTGCAGGTAGCGAGCTGATTTTCAGAGGCTATGACCACTCCCATCTCTCTGGGAACATAGATTGAGTCCTAGTCACCAAACAAGGCTACTGGCAGATTGCAGTGGACACGTAAGTATCCTCCACAGAGTATTTACAGAATGAGGGAAGAACTCCTAACAGGCTCAAGTGAAATTGGATTAACTAAATTGACCTGAATGAAACTGCTGGTCACTGAGAGAGGGTGCTGGGAGCTGGCTGCATGAGGCTAGAATATGGAGGTGCTGAGCAGAGGGCAGGACGGGGCAGCAGGCACACGGTACCAACTCTCAGCTTCCTTTCTTGTACATGTGGTGTATCTCCAATTCAACAGACAGTAAATACTAACACTCGGCCAACTACTCATTCAACATGAATTAACATGTAAGGCAAGGGCTGAGTGACACAGGGGTGCAAAAGCGAATTGGACTCAGATTTTGCCTTCACAAATCATTGCAGAAGATGACACCTATACACAAACTACTGCCATGTAGAGTAGAAGGTGGTCAGTACTCCATGAGATGGACCACCAAAGTGGCCCAGCAGAAAGGGCAAGACCACTTCTATCTGAAGAACTCCTCAAGGGTTTCATGGAGTGGGTGGCATTGATTGAGTCTACACACACACAGAGGCATGGAGCAATCAGGGAAAGTGCCACATACCTAGCACTGTACTAGACAGTGCAGGAATTCAAAGAAATGTAATTCAAGTTTCAATTCAGCTGAAGATAAGTTCCTGCAAGGGGACAGGCATGTGCTAGGCACAGAGATACAAAAGCCATAAAGGCTCCAATGTTTACTGTCTACTGAGGGTTTTTCAAACTGCAAGGATTTACCCATTTATGGGTCATGACATCATTTTAGGGGATCGTGACCTACATTTTTTAATGAAATGGGCTAAAATAGAAAAAATCAGAGTGCACTTCACATATTAAGGTTAAGTACAGTTTCATGAAATTTTTATTTCCTGCGTGTGTGTGTGCATGTGTGTGTGTGTACTGGGTCAAGAAGTAAATGTATTTCCTGCTATGCATCTCAGTCAAAAAAAAAAAAAAATTGAGAAACACTCATGTGGTGAGAGAGACCAAAATGGAAATTACTAACGTGCATCAGCAGATTAGAGAACCCAGCAGAGAGTGAGAGCTGCTGGGGTGCCAGGGAAGCTTAGGGGGAGAAAGGGGAAGGGGCAGGTAGGAGTAGCTGACGATGCTTCCTTTGTCCTCAGAATCCAGGTGGGAGGCACCATGATGTTCTTCTCCGAAGGCTGCAGGCCATTGTGGACCCAGGGGCCTCCCTCATCACAGGCCCCTCAAGCAGGAGCAAGCAGCTGCACAGATCCCTGGGGCAGAGCCCATGGATGGGGAATTGGGAGGCCTCTGAATGGATCCTCTGTGCTGTGTTTTCGTACACTGTGGAGTGTGTCAACATCGGTGTCTTGCTGGATGTCACCTTCACCATCAATGGGGTCCCCCACACCCTCCAACCAACTGCCTACACCCTGCTGGTGAGAACTGTTTCCTTATTCTGCAAGTCACAGGGCCATCCTCACATGCCTGCCACTTCTCCTTTCCAAACAGTCGCCTGTACTCAGGGTGCCTTTACCCCTTGCCTCCCTCCCATCTTATCCAGCTCTGAAAGCATTCGCTCTGGGAGGGGTGGTACTGCCGATGGCGGAAACACCGCTGGGCTGGTTCTAACTTCCTGTTCTGCCATGAAGCAGCAGCAAACCTTGGACAAGCCATTTCATGAGGTTTTCTGACATTGTCAGGTAGGACTTTTCAACTGACAAAGCTTAATCTCTTCAACCACCAAGTCAGACTGGGATATTATTAGCCCATTTTATAGATGAGGATACTCAGAGAGTTAAATGTTTCAAGATATGAGCTGCTAGAGGTAGGGGGATACGAAATAAGGTTATATCTCTTCTAACATTCAAGTTAACATTGTCCTCAAACAAGAAAATGTCTTGTTGCAGGCGATTGGTAAGTTTGGAGAGTGAGGTAGAAAGGGAACTTCCAGGTGTTTTGGAAATCTATGATCCTGAATTTTCAATATCGCGTTTCTTTGGCGACACACTTTAACACACCAACTTTGCCCAAGAGTCACCTGCAGCATCAGGGTGACTGCACCAGGATGGAAGCACTAAGGCGTAGACAGAGGGCTTTACCTACCCCCATAACTTGATCTCCATTCACCCCTTCCCAAAGCCACCAAATATAAACAGACAATGCAAGTGAAAACAAATGTTTTGCTTTAAAACACAAGCTTCATGTCAAGTCTCCTAAGCTCCTCCAACAAAGGAATTCTAGAGCTGCCACTGTGAACACGATGCTGAGGACAAGCTACACATTTCAACTGTGCTAATTTCATTAGTCTATACACCTGTCCCCACTCCAACACCTCACACCCTCTCCCCTTCACCCGACGTGAGTCCCTGCTCACCCGCACACCCTTCCCTGTACCCATTATGGTGCTATTGTCCTTTTATGCTAGCAGTTTTCAATCAAAGCCACCTTAATCCATCGAGGATGCTGTCATAACTTTGCATTTTTATCCCCTTCCTCTCAAGAAGACTCGAAGCTCTCAGTGCATTTTCCCAAACCCTCATCAGCAACCTCAAATTTCAAGTGGTCGTTGGAAAGACAACTCCTGCCTGTTAGACCCCAAGTCTTTACCAAACCAAATAAGGTTGGGAGAGGTTATACTTCTCTCACGGATCAATGGATACCTACTTGCCTTATAACTTGAAGGAGCCACTCAAATGATTCTTCCCAGAACTTAGCAAGAGAGTAGCAGTGGCTAGCCACTTACAGAGCAATTACTCTCCCTTAAAAAATTAAGGTGAGCTTTGCTAGAAACTAAAGAAACCAGAATTTAAGCCAAGATCTTCTAATGCCAAACCTTTTGCTGTTCCAGCCATGCAACAAGGTTTCAGTTTTCCCAATCGTTAAGTTGGTGGTAAGGAGTGGAGGTGTATAACAGATGAACAATTATCAAAATTGTAGAACTTAGAAGCCAAGACCTATGTATATGAAATTGTGCAAACACTTTTTTGAGTAAACATGTATAGGTATATGAAACGGAAGAAAGAACCAACCAACCAAAATTGTGAAGTGGCTGTCCAAGGCCATTTGGTATAGCTACCACTCCTGCACAGTACAGCCTGTAGACAGCACTACTTCCTTCTTTCCCTATACGTCATTTATATTCTTCTTTCCAATTCCAGAAATTCATGGATGGAATGAAGTTCTTAATCAGTGGCTTTCAAGGTTCTGACATCCAACCTCCAGCTTGGTCCTTCCAGACCCTAAGCAATGTATCATTAAACAGTTTTACTGCCTTTGACCATGGGAATAACCATGTGGGGCTGGCCCCAGCAGTCCCCTAAGCAGGGGCCTTGTGTCCGTGCCAGCCTCCCTGGAAATTCACCTGGGCCTATTAGGTTGGGACATTCTCCACAGCTGTCAAAGTTATTTTCAACAGAATGCAGTTTTTCCAGAGCTGCAACCCAAATTAGAATGAAACAGATCATGAGAACACACACATACACACTCACACACATACTTCATACACCCACATACACACCAAATCCACCAACATCATAATGCAAGAATTAAGTTGTATGCCCATACTTTTTATCGCTTTTTGCTAATATTTTATTATGGAAATTTCCAAACATGTGCACAAGCAGAAATTATAGTACAATAAATCCCTGTGCAGCCCCACTCAGTTTCCACAACCCATCCACACATGGCAGGGCCTGTTTTATCTGTATCACCAGCTACTCCTCTCTCCAGCCCCACATACCTGGATTATTTTGAAGTAAAATTCTTAGCATCACATCATAAATCATCACATCAAATATTTATCCATAAACCCTTCTAATACAGGTATCCCCTGCTTTCCAAAAGTTCACTTTATACCATTTTGCTTTTATGAAAGACCTACATTAGTACCTGTTTTCCCTAAACTAAAGGAATCCAAAGAGGATTTTTGCACTTATGAAAAAAAGGCGGAAATCGAAAAAAACAGTCAGTGTTTGTTTTGCAGCAAGCTTTTATAGAGGCAGGGCATACCCAAGCAGTGAGAGTCGCACCACCAAGCTCCTTCATGGGAACTACACTCAGCATCTGGGCATCAAGCCTCCATAGCTTTGAACTGTATCTGTGAGCATCTGAGCTTTATCTTGATTTAATTTGTGTGTCCATTAACAAGATGTGTCCATTAGCATAGTTTCATAGGAAACTTCTACTTTCAGATAACAAGGGAAACCAGTATTCTTTTTTTTTTTTGATTAATTTTATTCAAGCATAGTTGATTTACAATGTTGTGTTAATTTCTGCTGTACAACAAAGTGATTCAGTTATACTTATATATATTCTTTTCCATTATGATTTATCACAGAATATTGAATACAGTTCCTTGTGTGGGAAACCAGTATTCTTAAATGTGCTGTCAGTGTTCAGATGTTTCCTATTGCCTCATAAATGTTTGGTCATTTTTACAGTTGACTTGTTTGTGTCAGGATTCAAGGTTCACAGAGTACATTTGTTTGAAATGTCTCTTTTCATCCATAGTTTCACATTCTGAATTTCACTGGTTGAAATCCAGAGCTGTCATGTAACATGGTTGTCTGAGTTCATTGTTCCTATAAAACGATAGTTAGATCTAGAGGCCTTATTTCGTGGAAAGAACACTTCATAAATGGTGCTGGGTACCTCTACTGTATCCCATCGGGGGCAGATAATGCCGGGCGCCTCTCAATTTGTAACGTTAGGACTGATGGGTGGGTTCCCGAGTTGTCAGCCTCATCCACCCACGATAACGTTCCCTTCAGTGTTTGACCTAAAGGTTTCAGCAGCCACTGATGATCCTCGCTTAGATCCACACTATCACTAGGGGCTGAAAACAGGGCTTTTTCTAATTCTATTTTTCCTCCTGTATTTGTTAGCTGGAACTCTTCTATAAAAAACAACCCTTTCGGGCTTCCCTGGTGGCGCAGTGGTTAAGAATCCGCCTGCCAGTGCAGGGGACACGGGTTCGAGCCCTGGTCCAGGAAGATCCCACGTGCCGTGGAGCAACTAAGCCCATGCGCCATAACTACTGAGCCTGCGCTCTAGAGCCCACAAGGCACAACTACTGAGTCCGTGCGCCATAACTACTGAAGCCCACGTGCCTAGAGCCCGAGCTCTGAAACAAGAGAAGTCACCGCAATGAGAAGCCCGCGCACTGCAACAAAGAGTAGCCCCCACTTGCTGCAACTAGAGAAACTCCGCGCATAGCAACAAAGAACCAAAGCAGCCAAAAATCAATAAATAATTAAAAAAACAAAAAACAACCCTTTCATTAAGTATTGTCCACTATGAGGTGCAGCTCATACAAGAAAGGCAAGATTACCTGCTTTTTTCCCTTTATTTACCAGTTTTCAGAATTAAGAGTATGTTTCAACTTAACTGCCATTTTTTAACGCTCAGATCACCCCACCTTTAGCCAGTGGGCGCCCCTTCAATTTAGCTCCTGTGAACTTTTGACTTGACCTCAATACAAAGAGATGTTCTGGGCCCATTTTCCCACAGTTCTGGTTCCTTGCAGTGTGTTCATGTGTTTGTTGTAAATGAAAATATTTCATAGTACATGGGAGGGGTGTGGTTGGAGAGAAAGAGAGAGGGAGAGAGAGGCTCTGAACGAACGCTTTTCACTTTTGGGAACCAGGGCCCATCCTAAGGGAGCTGATATGGGGAATCTGGGTCTAAGGACCATCCTTTGCCACTAGAAACAACTTGTCTTTCTTTTCCTTCCTTTCAATTTTTCTTTTTTCAAAATGGAAATATCTTCAGCGTTTTTCTTATTCTAAAATATGCGAAAGTCCCCCATGGGCCTCCTCCTCAGAGATAAGCATTACTATCAATTTGAAGTTACCTTATGCAGACTTTTTTCCTTGCATATGTAAACAGAGATGGCTATTGGTAAGGAAACCTTTTTCTTTTCTCATTTAACAGTAGATTTCCCAACAGTACATTCTTCTAACTCATTCAGCACAGTGTCAATTTATTTATCAAACCCTCTCTTAATAAATATTTGTTTTGTGCCAGGTGCTAAGAGAGACACCCCAAGACCTGCAAGACAACTGGGGGAGGCCCTAGCTGTCACTTCTGGCAGCAGGGGTCGTGGAAAACACACCAGGCTTAACCCTAACCCTAAGCCTGTATCCACATCTGTGCTCAACCCCTCATCAATCTGCCATCCTTGGCTAATTACTTTGTGTCTCTGGGATATTCTCCCTGCAGAGCTCTTGGGAAGAGTTGAGCTTATCTGGATGGAAGCGCTTGGCGCATAATGTTAGCGTCCTTTCTCTCTAAGCATCAGGATCCAAGAAGTTCACAGCTACACACATGCACACACTTTTTTTTGCTTTGTTTTTACTCTTTTTTTGCCTATATATATATATGTATATATATATATATATATATATATATATATATATATATATATATATATACATTTTTTTTAAAACTAAATTATTGCTTTCAGAGCAATATTTAAGCAATTAAGTCAAAAGCAGCATAGTGGAACGGTTAACAACACAAGCTCTGTGAGGGCGGGGCGCCAACCTTTAGAGGGCATCCCTGCAGACTTTCTCCTCCAGGGTGATTTCTGCATGGGCAGCAACCCTGATGTGCTGGCCTGGAGCCTGAGGGTCCAGGAGCCTGAGTGGCGGAGGCTGGAGTATGAAAGTGATGCTCCAATCACATCTGTAGGAAGTGAAATCATGCTCAGCCCCAAGGCTGCCCAAACCCAGTTCTGCTCTGAGCACTCTGGTCCCTCAAGGCAGAAGTGATGCTTTCAGTCAGTGTGGACTAAACTCCTGCTGCCTGTGTAAACCTCCTTAACCCTAATAGCTGCTTTGGGTTTTCCACAACTGACCTTGGCTCTTTGTGACCTTCACATCAGTGGTTATTACCTCTGAAATCCAGGACCGTGTCCCATGTCCCATGTCTGATACTAGGTCACCACCTCTCAGGGATGGGCCAAGAGGTTTGGCCAAAGCTTCACTGTACCCTGGGAATTGTTAAAGGATGCTGTATTCATTTCCTAGGGCTGCCATAACCAAGTACCACAAATTTAGTGGCTTAAGACAACAGATATTTATTGTCTCACAGTTCTGGAGGCTAGAAGACCCAGATCAATGTGTCAGCAAGGCCATGCTCCCTCTGAAATCGTAGGGGAGAAACTTTCCTCACCTATTCCAGACTTCTGGCTGGAATCCTCGGCATTGCTTGGCTTGCAGCTGCATCACTCCAATCTCAGCCTCCGTCATCCCATGATGCGTCCCTGTGCGTCTCTGTCTCTGTGACTCTTCCCTCTTATAAGGACCAGTCACATCAGATTAAAGGCCCACCCTACTCTAGTATGAACTCATCTCAATTTTAATTGCACCTCCAGCAACCCTATTTCCAAATAAGGTCATTCTGAGGTACAGGGGTTCAGACTTCAACCTATCTTTTAGAGGAACTCAATTTAACCCGTAACAGATGCTCTGCTAACTAACTGCTCTTATATTTGACTTTTGGCTTCTCAAAATCCTTTTAGGAGTTTTCGGTGTTTTGTTGTTCTTTTCTTGTCTTCTTTTCTCTTCTTTCCCTCACAACAAATCTGTAAATTAGGCAGAGGAGGTTTTCTTACCCTGTTTTGTAGATGGGGAAATTGGGGTATAAAACAATGAAACCATTTGTCAAAAGTAGAGATGAAGGTAGAATCCATGTCTCCCAGCTCCTAATCCACTGCTTCTGATTCATCCTCCTCCCCCACCCAGGTAGTTGCCAGTTCAGGATATCTCAAAGGCAAGGATGAAAGGTAGATTCTAAACAGTCCCCCTAATAATGTTTACTTGTTAAAATAAAAATGTATAAGCTGCTGAAAAGTTAATGGTTGCTGACCCCCAAAAGGATCCAAACAGCGTCCTCATGTCTGCTCCTACATGGAGATAAGACCCTGCCAAAGGATTCCCGGGAGCCTGCTATTTTCGTGTGTCGGGCATCACTTCCTTTGAGGAATTGTTCCCCTCCTGTTCTAAGTCCTGTAGCCTCTCCTGGTGGTTCCTGGGTTCCCGTCATCACCAGTGACATTACAGGGGAGGACTCAGGCCTCAAGTCACACCTGTCAGACTCTCTCTCCTGGGAATGGAAATCTTGAGTGGGACCCCACAGGACAGAGGGGTGCCTGGAGCTGAGTCGTGCATGGCAGGCACACAGAGAGTACTCCCAAGTTCCCAGTGCCAAGGTCACAGGGCTACCCTGCTTCTGTCCTTCCTACTGTGTCTGTTCTCAGCTAAAGAACTCTGGCACATGCAACTCACTGTAAGAGGGAGGCTGGGATGACTGTCTTGTGTGGGAGTCGGTGGCCTCAGGACTGTGAAGTCTGCTCTTTTCTCTAAGGAAAGTTCCAAAACATGCCTCAGTGGCTTTGGCTGGGGAGCCCTTAAAAGAAGAACTTGTGCTTACGAGGATGGTCAGGGGAGAGGAGTTATGTGAGAACTTACCCAACACCCCACACACTTGGGGTGTGTAAAACACATCAGGGTTTAGAGCTACAAGTCCAGGCCTCAGGACCATAGTATGCCCCCTCTCCTCAGCTTCAACATCTGCCCTCATCTTTTCAACACTTGCCAGGTTATGACATAACACTGGTTTCTATAACAACGAAACCCCCAGATCACAGTGCTTTAGCACAATCAAAGTGTATTCCTCGTTCATGGAGAGGCCAGTTGAAGAGCCGATGCTTCAAAACCCTGGGATCCATCTGCCTTGTGGTTCCCACATCCCCTAGGACCTCAGAGTCATTCTACTGTCCTGTGGACAGGGATAGATTATGGCAGCTCCTGCAAGAAGTCTTCCCAGGCCAGGTTTGAAAGAGGCCCAGTACCAGCAGGACACTTCTCTATATCCATTTGACTTGAGCTCTATGGGACCAGGGGCTCTGTCTTGTTCACCGTTCCGTCCATCAGCTAAAATGTGGTCCATGACCATGCCTGTCTACAGGGGGTGGGAAATGGCAGTGAGCTGTGGCCTGGCGGTGTAAGGGGGCTTGAATGAACACTGGTCATCTCTGCCTCACCAGGCCTCTGGCTGGGATCCTTTCCTTTCTCCTGATTCTTAAATGTGAGTATGTCTCAAGTTCTGCCTCAGCCCTCTTCTCTCTCTCTCATTCTCCTCTCTCCATCTCCTTCCCCTCTCCCACATCGGGGATGATGTGTCTCTGCTGAGTGCAACCTATGGAGACAACCCCTGTGTCAACATCTCTACGCAGACGACCTGTAAATCTACGACCTTTTCAAATTAGCTCCTGTATCTCTGTTTCTCGTCCTGCGCTATCTAGCCTGACCTCTTGTCCTACAATTCATTCATTTACCCAACAAATATTTATGGAGTCCTATCTTGGGCCTGTTTCCTTAAGGGGAAATTTTTTTTAAATGCCTGAGTCAGAAGCTTATATTTAACATTTTATTGGGAAGTTCAATTCAAAGGAAGTAAGAAAGGGGGAAAGGGAAGTGAAGAAGAAAGAGAAGGGGAATAGATACAAGGAGGTGAGTTTCCAAGCTCACTACAGATTTGCAGCAAACACAGGCACCTCCAGCAAGGCCGTGGACTGAGGGCAGCTCAGAATAGACCATTGGCAGGGCGGTGGTGAGGGCCAGAGGTGAGTTTGAACCATGTCTTACTTCCTCTGATAAAATACAAGTATCCATTGTGTGTCCCCCAAAGGGTCTGACACACTCAGATTATTGAATGAATGTGTGCAAGAGGGAAGAAAGGAAGGAACTTCAATGAACGCAGTGTCAGGGCCTCCCCTGCAGAGTAGAAGCTGGACGCCATTTTCCAGTGGAGCATGTGTCAGAGGAAGAGAAGGGAAGTTGCTGACTTTCGATCCGTGCAGACAGAGGAAGTGGGGACTAGAGCCTGAAGGTGCTTAGTGACTTGGCTTCCAAAGGTGTTAAGGGTAGTTTGCAAACATCCCCTAAAAGTATAAATTTCAGTCCCATATTCAGAGGCTGTAATGACTAGCTGAGGACAGTTCACTTCCCCTACCCAAAAGCACCCACAGCAGCCGTCGGGCCCATGGTAACTTTTACATGTTCTCTGAAAGAGGCTCAAATGTGCCTCTATACCTCTACAGATACCCGTCTCTCTCTCTCTTTCTCTCTCTCTCTGTCTCTGTCTCTCTCTCTCTCTCTCTCTCTCTCTCTCTCACACACACACACACATTCATTTAAAACCTGATCTCAGAAAAGCAGAAGAATGGGGGGGCAGGGGATTCCAAAGGGCACCAAATTAAGGGCAAATTGGCTGTCATAAACCAGTGGTTGTCCTGAGGGCAAATTGATGCACCCTTTCCGAAGTAAACCAAGTGGAATATGCCCTAGAATTTTTCCAAATGTAATGTATCCTGTCCAATACTACACTTCATGGAAATCACTGCACCCTCCCTCCAGGCATGTTTGCTAGTGAAACAAAGAAATGAGCTTCAACCGGAGCTTTTGTTCCACCAAAAACTCCTCTCCAGGGCCTGTATCTAGCACTGCATGTGGCCTAGTGTGGGTTCAGGGATATTAAGTCCACCCTTGAGGAATGTAGAGTCTACCTGACCAGACAGACCTAGACAGTAGAAATGAAGCAGCGTCAGAGACTCAGACTGGAGAAAAGGAAGAACTTTTTGAGAGTGAGGATTATTAAACAAAGGATGGAACTCCAAGGAGGAAAAACCCCATCTCAGGAGGAATGTGGGAATGGAGGGGTGCATCGAATGTATTATAAGCCTTAAAGGGATCCATTTGGGCGTGTCTAAACTCACTTTATTCCCGTTCAATCTGCCAACCATAGTTACCCAAGGCATAGTTCCAGGCAGCTCAAACCTGCCTCATGCTAACATTTTAACTTCCTGTAGTCTCCGAAGAACTTCAGGTTGGGCCACACATTCTCATCCGAGAGGCACAGGGAGATGTCAGGACTTGCCTCCCATCTCACAAGTCTGGTTCTGTGTGTGTGTGTGTGTGTGTGTGTGTGTTGATGCGGTGTGTTTGTGTGTGTGTGTGGAGATGTGGTGTGCAGTATTAAAGTGAGGGCAAGGCATGAGGACTAGAACGTCTCCCAACCAGGCCGGTGGCAGGAGGGAATCTATTACACATGTGAGTCTGATAATTCAACCAACAAAAGGGCCCCTTTACTGGGTGGCTTCCAGCAGCAGAGGCAGAAGTTCCTAAAAGCAGCCAGAGGTTTTTTATGGTGCCCACAAACTGGTACGTTACCTTGCAGACCCTCTGACCCACAAGGGCCCACCCTCATGCCTCCTATGCCTCACTCCCCCCAGGACCAGAGTCCCTGTAAACTAAATTCTCAAGGGGCCCCAAATCCAGTCAGCTCGGAAGCCTGGCTTTCCCATCCTCCCACTCCCTCCACCCACACGGCTGAGGTCACCCCAGCCCAGCCTCTTTTGCAACTTTCCCAAGTTTGTGCATGAGAGGGAGAGGAGGAAAACTCAGAAGGAAGTGGCTTAGCCTCAACAAACTCTTTTTTACTCCCAAAGCCTTTTTCCTCTGACCCGGCTGAGACTGCTGCTCTAAGAGGAGACCCCCGACTCAGAGAGAACCCCCGCCTGCCGTCAGAGGCTGAAAGGGCCCTGCAAGCTTTTCTCGGTTCCTGTCTATTCCAGCAGCCCCAGAGGTATTTGGGTTTCGGGGTGCGGGGAGGAGTGGAGGCAAGGGAGGCTTAGAATCTGTCAGCTGCAGCCCAAAGAACACCCACGCCTGAGTAACTCCCAGGGGGTGGCAGCGAGCCAAGGCAGAAAGGACTCCCTGCCCAGCCAGGGGAGTTGGGGCCCGGCTCGGGGCTCTGCACGGCCCGCTGTCAGCAGCGAAGCGATGCAGCTGCCGGCACAGTCAGAGAAGGGCCAGCCAGAGACCGGAGCCCTTCAGCAGGACCGTGTCCTGCCAGCACCCAGAGTCTCCTCGCCACTTTGACAGGGCACCTTCTGGGACGGAACCGTGTCAACCCAAGGGTCTCATCGGGGAAGGGGGAACCCCTGGAGTAGGAAAGTGTCCCTCTTGTTCTAAACTGTAAATACGCCTCTCAGCACAGCTCTGTGGTGCTTGGGAAGCCAATGAACAGCGTTGGACAGGCCCGGATTTTAGTCTCAGCTTGTCACAAACTAGTTGTTCCTGACTCTGAAATCCACTGGGCTATGATGGCATTTTGTTAACTGCAAAATGTCCTATAGTTGCTAGCATTGTATATTAATAAAAATAATTTCTTTAACTTACAGATCAATCCCCCACCACAGGTCACATGGAGATAGTAACTTACCTATATCCTCAGACCTACATAGTGCGTGGTAGGCATGTAGTACATGTGCTGGATGGATGGATAGATTGATGGACGGATGGACAGATGAATGGATGGATGGATGGATGGATGGATGGACAGAAAGATGGATGGATGGATGGATGGATGGATGGATGGATGGGAATGGATGGACGGATAGATAGATGACTATTTATTGAAGACTCAGTATTCCCAGCATGGGTCAGACTCTTTGGAGGGATACTGAGAGGTGTGAGGCACTGTCCTGCCCTCTGGGCCCTGACAGTCTACTTGGGGAAATAGAACTAATACCCCCAAAGAACTTAAAGAACAGGAGTGCCGAGCCTCCTGAAACCAGGGCTGTGGGTACACTTCCCGGAGAGAGCAGGTCTAAACCTGCTATGATTTGGGTGGGTGAGGCAGACTTGTAAGCCTTCCTGAGAGGCAATAAAGACTTATGCTCCCCGATAGCCTCTTTTCAAATGCAAACTTACTTCAAGATTGTAAATCCCATTTATGTTTTAGGGTGGATACATTTGTCATTTTCCAAGGCGTGGGAGCACAGAGGGGAGGCTGTGACGTGGGGTAAGATGATATGAGGAGGGGGAGGCTTTGCCTGCTTCAGGAATCTCAGCTGCCCCTGCTCACTGCCTCTCATCCCTCCTCCCTGTCAGCAGAAATGACACCTCACCCAACACCTCTTTTAGGCTGAAGCTTGTGTCTGGGTCCCGGCTGGGGCCAGGAGGGTAGAGAGAGAAGCAAAGTGGGAAGGTAAAAGCAGAGCAGGTCCAAGAGTTCTTAGAAGACTGACTTTAAAAAAAATGTGTTGCATGGGGTGGGGGCACTGGGGAGGCATCAACTCCATCTTTCTCACTCCCTAGGCACTGAGCTACACTGAGCTTTGGCAGATGGGCAAGGCTAGGGCTTAGAAGTCCTGCCAGGCAAGATGGGGAGAACAGTTAGCCACATGCAGTGGAGAACAGTCCCCGGCAGACTCTGCTCTGTTCGGACCTGAGCTGGCTGAAGGGGGGCCCTGCATTGCAAACCTGCTTTTCACTGTTATTTAACAGTGGAAGGTGATGACTCAGTCTGGCCTCTAGGAGGATGCACTGGTTTAAAGTATCTGAGTCAGCTGAGTGGGAGGAAGGAGGCTTAAAAGGACAGACATTGCCAAAGCCCAGCCAAGGGCAGAGCCCAAAGGATACAAGAAGGACCTTCAGCCACAGTCTGAAATCTGCACGTGGTTCCCTGGTGAGCCCATCCAGTGTCTACCCTCAAGCCACCCTCCACTGCCAGTGATGTAGTCCTGGTCACCCTCTTGCTGCTAGTTATCCTGGGACCAACGACCAGGCTGTTTTATATTATTTTATTTTTCAAACAAAAGGGCTCACGTATTTACTACTGAACCAACCTGCTAGTGCAGAAGCATAGAGACAAAGAGAAAAATCATTTTTCCCAATAGAACATGTCCTGCTGTCCAGACGGTGGCGATGTTTTCAGCTACATATGGTAAGATGCCAGTGACCTTGATACAGCATCGATATGTGGGCCATCTCGTGTGTGATTCCTTACAGACCCAGCTTGGCTCTTCTCCAATGTCTCCTCTTGGAGTTGTACCTGATTTTGTGACCAGTTTTCATGCAAATCCGTTGGGAGAGTGGGACAATTCTGCTTTTGTTTCCTGGCCAGGAATTGCTTGATCCTGAATGTCTTGTGAGAAGGCATGGCAAGGAACAGAGTCAACCACACACACCAAGGTGGTGGAGAAGGGAAGAGAGAGACAGGCTATTATAAAGAGCAGTCTCAGCAAATCCCTGCCCTTCTGGCAGGTGTAGGGGAATCTGCATTATAGCAGGCTTTGAGGGCTCATGCAGAGGAAGGACTAGGGCAGTGGTGAGTGAAGGGGGCTCAGAGTAAAGGCTGAGGTGAGTTATAAGAATCTGGAGAAGAAAAGACTCAAGTAAAACTCCAAGACTTTAAATCTCAGGAGGGCTGGCATGTAGCAGAGGAACTGAGCATTCTTTCTGTGGCTTCCAGGAGAAACCCACCCCTAGTGGAGGCAAGTTCTGTGGGGCAAGTCTGGCCATCTTTCCATGAATATGGTGCAGGTGGCTCAAGCACTGGGTAGGAGGTTAGACTAGATGAACTTTGGGGTCCTTCTGTAGTGAACTGGAGAATGATCCACACTGGTAGCTTGAAATCAGCCATGGTGGGAGTATTTACACCACTGAAAGTGGCAGGCACTACAAATCAGGTATCTTGCCCCCTACCGTGTTTAACCGTTTAACCAGGTCTTTCCAATTTGCTCTAAGAACATGACACATGCCACACTGCAGAATCAGCCACAGCCATGAGCGATGTCTATTTTACCCACAAGGGAACAGACTCACCAAGGTTAAGAAACTCTCCCAAGGTCACAAATATATGGAGGTGGGATGAAAACTCTGACTCCAAAACTCATGATCACTCCGGAGTCCCAGGAGGCCTCTCTCTCCTGCCCCAGACACAAAAGTGACTTGTCCTGTCAGGAAGTCACACTCAGATGACTTTGGGCTGCCATCCTTCCACCTGCTCTTTATAAAGAAATGTTGTCTTTATTTGATATATATATATATTTTTAGACGTAGTGAGGAATTCCAGGAATTTAAGCCAGGAAACTGGACTTCATGTCACATACACTGAAAAGTCCTCACCAGGCTTTTTTCATTTTTTTAATTTTTTAAAAATTTATTTATTTATTTTTGGCTATGTTGGGTCTTTGTTGCTGCGCGCGGGCTTTCTCTAGTTGCGGGGAGTGGGGGCTACTCTTCGTTGCGGTGTGCGGGCTTCTCATTGTGGTGACCTCTCTTGTTGCGGAGCACGGGCTCTGGGTGCGTGGGCTTCAGTAGTTGTGGCTCACGGGCTTAGTTGCTCCACAGCATGTGGGATCTTCCTGGACCAGGAATCAAACCCATGTCCCCTGCATTGGCAGGCGGATTCTTAACCACTGCACCACCAAGGAAGCCCTATTTGATATTTTAATTACAATAACAACTTAGACTTGTGTAACAAATTTTAACACAAGACATATATAAAATAAAACAATAGCTCCTTGCCTCTAATCTACCTTTCCCCATCTCCTATTAATCATTTAGTATGTATCTATCCATAGCTTTCTATGTACTGCAGGACAAGCATAAATATAATATTAAACATATAGTCACACACATAGGGTTGTTTTTATACAATTGGGATCATACTATACAAAATGTTCAGTGATTTTTTTTTCACTTAAATTGTCATATTTTTCCACTTCATTACTTCACTCATTTAAAAACTGCCTAGTATTCCAGAGTATGTATGGATCATAATTTATGCCAAGGGTCTTTTATTGATGGACATTTAGGTTACAATGTTCTTCAGCAATTATCTTTGTAAAAATGCATGTTTGAGCATATGTGTATTTCGGTTGGATAGACTTCTAGAATTAGAATCTAGGGTGTATGCATATTAAATTTTGATAATGTCAAACTGCTCTCCAAAAGAGACGGTGCCAATTCATAGTCTATCAGCAATAAACAAGAGTTTTCCCCCACCCGCTTGTCAACACTAAATATTATCATCGACCTTTTTAATTTTTGCCACTCTGGTGGGTTAAAAAGTGGTATTTTTTAACTTTGCATGGCCTTAAAAATTAGTAAGTTTAAGTATCTCCCAAAGCTTACTACTTATCATTTATAAGATCTCTACTGGTTACTTATTCGTATTCTTTGCCCGCTTTTATGTTCTGTGTTGTCTTTGATTGTCTGTAGAGTGCTTTACACATAGTGGATATTGATCCTCTGTTATACACATACACTTTCCACCTACCCTGCCCTCAACCCCAGCTTTCCCTTCATATGCACACCAGCTCTGCTGCACCATGTCAAACCCAAACCATCCAGCCCCCCAGACTCTCCGACAGGGGCACCAAGTGGCAGGGTGTGTGATCCTCATTCTAGTTTCACAGAAGGCAGTAAGTAGGACCTAGCAGCTAAGAGTGTGATCTCTGGAGTCAGGCCTGTCTGTATTCAAGTCCCAGTTCTGCCACTTACAGACCATGCTTTTAGAGATGAACTACATACTTAACTTCTCTAAACACCTGTTTCTTCAGTGGTAGAACAGAGATAAGAGTAGTATCAATCCCACAAGATATTTCTGTGTGCTAACATTTCTTGAACCCTTAATTTCTGCCATAAATGCATTATAATAATGTACTATGTGTGTTAAATGTAGTATAATAATGTATTCATTTATTAACCTCACGATGATATGTTTATTTGCATATTCACAAAGTGCTCTACAACACCACCAGGCGAGTAAACCTTAGCTTATAGTGTGAGCGTTGACAACTCCGCATGGCAACGTGTGAATCTGCTCCCCTCTGCCTCAAGATGCTCTTTTGACCCCTGTGGTTAGTCCACACACGACAGCTCCTGTTCAGCAGCCCATTCCCTTGGCTTCCACTGTGGCTCTTGTCACTTTGGCTGCCCTTCTCTCGATCCCCTACAGCTCTACCAAGGTTTTGTTGGGGTTCACCAAACCTGAGCCCAGCGCCCTAGATCCTGTGCACACAGATTCTACCGATTCAAACTCAGGACGTCAGCGGGCAACATGGCACAGAGCAGCCTTCTCTGGCCTTTGATTCACACATTAGCTCATCCATATACTACCTGTGGGGCCTTAGATGAGTTATGAGTGACTTGGCTTCTCTGAGCCCCCATTGTACTCATCTCATAGCTCATGATTTCCTAAGCTCTACAGAGCAGCCCCTGCAGGTGCTCAACCAATGCTGGTTCCCTTCCCACTTCCCCTGCCTCTCTTTTGTTCTGACCCCCTTTCCAGGGCACTCTGTTGGCTTTTGAGGCCAAGTTAGCGGGTTGTACCAAAGCCTTTAGGAAAGAGCTCACCCTTGCTCCCCTTCCCGAGTGGTAACTGATGCTTAGAGACACATGCCTTTCAGAAGCTTCTGAGTCACTTCTCCCTTGGCTGGTTTCCTTGTAGGCGGTGACACCCATTACAAAATACCAGCCCCTGTTAATACTTTGAATTCTCTTCCTCTGCCTGTCTGAAGTGTGGGAAATGTTTGACGAATGAATAAATGAATGACAGAATCCTTGGTCTGTATTCATGACCCATCTTAATCTTGCTTCCTTTCTAGGCTTTTCTCTCTCCACACCCTTCACCTCACCCTTCCCTGAAGCAAACCATCCACCTTCTCCACTCCCCTGTTCACAGAGCTTTGATATTTCATTTCCTCCTGGGAAATATCACTCCCAACTACATGTGTCATTTCCTCAGGGCCCAGTTGGATTGGCAGCTTCTCCCCCAGCCCTGAATTCTCACAGCAGTTTCTCGGGGCCTCTGTCGGGACACTTTACATTTTCTCTCTGCTGTAATCACTCACCCCTTTCCCTTCTCCCCTGATGACTCCCTGGAGTGGGCTCCTATTTGCTTTGTCTTTTGCTCCTCCCAGTGTCCAGTGCAAGGCTCTCGTGGCCCAGTGAGTTACACTCCAGCAGATAAAGCATTTGTCAACCAGAAGGGGCCTTGGGTCTTTGGGGCCCAGATGGCTCATCCTCTAGTTGGAAAGCCAAGGCTCAAAGAGGGGAAGTAACTGGCCCAAGGTCACACAGTGGCAAAGTGAGAACTAGAACCCAAACCTCAGGACATCCAGTTGAGAGCTTTTCCCCAGTACCAGGCAAGTTCAAGCTGGCCAACTTTTGCTACCTCAACCAGGCAGAGTCAGATCAGTGTTAACACAATACATCTACTGCATCCAAGGTCAGAAGACCCAGGAGTTGGGAATAGTATATATGTGTGTGCACGTAAGGGTAGAACCAAAGAGCCATTTAAGCATAATTCCCTGAGACAGTTTTGCTTTATCTTGTTAGTAATCACAATATATATACATATATAATTTATATATATAAAACATACATACAAGTATTTTTCTCTTATAGGAACAATACATGTTTGACATGTTTGTTGTTAAAAAAAAATTGGAACATACTAAAAAGTATAGAGAACAAAGTTAAAATCATAGTTTCCTACCACCCAGAATTAACGACTTACGTTTTTTATATATTTCTTTCTAGATCTTTTTCCATGCAAGTAGGAATTCATTTCAATACTTGGGGGGGCGGTATGGTATGTACAGTTTAGTGTCTTCTGTTTTTCATTTAGATCCTATGGCATAAGCATTTTCCCACGTTATTATAATATGCTCACAAACTCCATTTTAATGACTGCTTAATAGTTCATCGTGTGCCATGATTTTTTTTAACCACTTCTTTATTGTTGGGTGTTTATAAATGACGCTGGGAAAGAACATTCTTGAACAAGAGTCTTTGCCTGCGTTTCAGATTATTTTTTTAGGACAAATTCCTAGAAGTGGAGGGCAGGGACATTTTTAAGGCTCTCAATACTTGCTGCCAAGCAGCTTTCCAGAAACATGTACCAGTTACACCCCCACCAGCTGCATTAGAGAAGAGCCTTTTGATTCTGCCAATGCAGCAACACCTCGGGCTGAAGGAAGGCCACTCTTCCATCCAAAGCCTCTCAGCGGTCCTAACAATGGACCCCTTGTCCCACCCCCATCTCCTCTTCCCGCACTGCCCTGCATCCCTGGCTCCAGGCTTGGAACAGAGGCTGTCTGCGAGGCCTCTGTTCAGTCCAGTCCAGCCTTGGTGCCCTGCGGGGTCGGTAGAGCTGAAACGTAAGAGGTGTGCCTGTCCTAGGATGGGGTGGGGCCACCATCCTTCCAGCCTCAGGGAGACCCCCAGGGGAAGTGAGGAGGTGGGTGTGTAAGGGTTGCTGAGTCATCCGCCTCACTTGGAGAACAACCCCATCCGAGCCCAGGGCAGAGTTCTGCACATGACGAGGGGAAAGTAGACACCAGCCCCAGTGACAATGGCCACAGGGTTACTCTGGCCAGCATGTAGATGACTTCTGTTTCCCTACAGGCTCTGAAGCCCCTCCATGAATCCTCGGAAGAAGGTGGACCTCAAGCTCATCATCATCGGAGCCCTGGGGTAAGCCAAGTTCAGCTGGGGGTCTGGGGGTTGGGAAGAAGCCCCTACCCAAGAACAGTGAGACGTCCTATATTTGCTCCCACCTTGCATGGGTCCCTTTCTGATTCAGAGTGGCACCAGGGAGGGCATTCCACCCCAGGGAAGGGAGCTGAGATGGGAGAAAGAGACTGGGAGTCAGGCTACCTGGTTTCTGACCCCGGCTCTGCAGTTAACTCTGCAGTAACTAGGTATGTGAATTAGGCAAGCCATTTAGCATCTCTCTGCCCTCCTACCTCCTGCCACATACAGGAAAGACCTGACCATTTTGCTGTGAGGCACTCGGCTCTCTGCAAACTTCTCTGCTCACTTTGGTCCCTGCTTCTAGTGTCCATTCCCTAGTATTAGCAAGCTACTCAAACTGCAAATGTTAGAAATTCAAAATCTCAGAGAGAGACAGTGGTGAGAGGGTCATGGTAAGATGTTGAGAAAGGTATGGATATGTGTGTGAGTGTGTGTGTGTGTGTGTGTGTGTGTGTGTTTGTAGTGTGTCCACATGTGTCTGGGTTTTTTTCCTTAGTGTTGGAAAGACTTCCCTCCTCCACCGATTCGTGCACAAGACATTTTACGAGGACTATCAGACCACACTGGGAGCCAGCATCCTCTCCAAGATTATCATACTGGATGACACAACTTTGAAGCTACAGGTGAGCCGCCCTCTCATCCCCTCTTCAACATACACACCTGAATATCACCCCACATTCCCTGGACGGCCACTCACACAGCAATGTGCACCAGGAGCTAGAAGAGTCTAGAGCATAGATCAGTAAACTTTAATTCATGGGCCAAATCTGGTCCACCATTTGCTTTTGAAAATAAAGTTTTATTGGAACACAGCCCTGCCCGTTTGTTTACTCACGGTCTTATGGCTGCTTTCACAGTACAACAGCAGAATTGAGTAGTGGCAACAGAAGGTATATAGTCTGCAAAGCTTGTTATTTACTATATGTCCCTTTATGGAAAAATTTACTGATCCCTGATCTAGAAGGGAGAGCACCAATCCAGAATTAAGAGGCCCCCTAAGGCTCAGGTTCCCTGGAAAAATTGCCAAGTGGACTTGGGCAAGTCGCTCCCAAGGTCCAAATCTATCAGGTGGAAGAACAATGCCTGTCCTGATGCCCCAGGTGGAAAATGAGGACTCAGATGTGAAAGTACTCTTGGGATGTTAAATATTAGTGCAGAGATTCTGTAGTGTACATGGGTGACAGGGTGTGTGATGCCCGTGTGTGAAAGGACCTCATGCACCTGTGCCAGGGCTATCTGCCCCCTACCCAGAAAAGGAAGCTTTGACATGATGTGACCTGTTTGGGCCTACCTTCAGCCACTCATCACAGCCCCATGGAGCCTCTGTTCTTCCCCTCCAGATCTGGGACACAGGAGGACAGGAGCGATTCCGCTCCATGGTGTCTACAGTCTACAAAGGCTCTGATGGCTGCGTCCTGGCTTTTGATGTCACTGACGTGGAGACCTTTGAAGCCCTGGAAACCTGGAGGGGTGATGTTCTAGCCAAAACCATTCCAATGGAGCAGTCCTACCCCATGGTGGTGCTGGGGAACAAGATCGATCTGGCAGACCGGCAGGTACCGCTGACTCATTCATCCATTCATTCACCAAACATGTGAGGACTGGCTATATGCCAGGCACTGAGTTAAGTCCCACACATACAGAGTTGAATCAGGCATAGTCCTTACCTTAAGAATTTTACAGTCTAGTAATGGATGCAGATAATTTAAAAGACAATTATGATACAATAAGATAAATCATAAGCAATCATAGAGATACACCTTGGATATTTGGGGACCATAGTGAAAGGGCATCTATCTACTCAAGCCCAGAGTATAGAAAGGGCTTCCTATAAGGAAGTGGGTTCCAGGCTGAAGAGACAGCAAGAACAAAGGTAAGAAATAGCATGATGTGAGCAATTTTGAAGGCAATTTTGTCTAGAGACAGGGAATGGAAGAATGAAGGCACCAGAAGTAGGCAGGTGGGATTTGAATTAACCTGTAGAACAGTATTTCTACCCAGGGTCAGATAGGGGGTCTGCAGTTATGAATTCTTGAAACTACAAATTTTCTGGGAAAGTAGTAATACAGTATTTATTTCTTATTAGCTTAAGCATATTCTATATCATCTGGCCAACCACTTGACAAATGATCTGCTTGCTCCATGGCTGCAGTGACCACACTTATGTAGGTGTTTACCATGGCAGTGGCATTGAGTAGAGCTCTGTTCATCGTTGCCTACTAATGAGAAGAGAATAAAAGTAGACAATTTATAAAAGATGCTCTTGTGCCAAACAAAGCCCAAAGGACACCAAAAAGAGTGTCTGAACAAGTTGTCTTAGTGTTTCAAATAGAGAAAATAAATGGGGTTCATATTTGAACCACATTTTCACAAGTGTTCAAATGGAGAAAAGTGATAGGAGAACTGAGGCATCACTTGGAATGATGGATGGGTGGGTGGATGAATGGATGGTGGTGCTTCCAACTAAGCTATTACCTCCATAAAGAAGAGCCTCTTGTTCAGAGAGAGAGATGAGTTTGGTTCTGACATGCTGAGTTGGAGGAGCTTGGAGAACAACTAATTGGGGATGACCAGTAGGCTTTAGAACGCATAAGAATGAAACTTCAAAGGAGAAGTCTGTGCTGGAAATAGAAATCTAGAAGTCATCAATTCTATGGTAACTTCAGGTTGCAAATTTAGTGTCAATTCTCTAATTACAAATATCCAATCTCAAATAAGAATCAAAGTCCTAAGTTCATTCACAGCCAAGGGGTCTCTCTTTTTCCCACTGGGGCCAGCTGCAAGTGAGAACACTGTGGTCTAGGAGGGGCATCTCATTGCCAACTTTATGTGTCTACACTTCCTCCCCTTCTCAGGATAATTTTGGTTTCAGAGCCCATCAGGAATGAAGCAAAAAGAGGGATAAGAGGTCAGGAGAAGCGGAAAGATCCTTATTTGACTGGTACTGTCTTAAGATAGTTTGTGCTCTCCCGGTCCGGTATTTCAAGCTGTCTCTTGGTGGATTACTCTTTTGGGTCCTAAGAAGCCTCCACTGGGAACATTTAACTGTACCTCCCCTGACAAGGGTCTTGCATATTCTTCCTCAACTCCTAATTTAGGAGCTTAAGAGCCATCCTCCACTCCATGGGGTCCCCTCCTCCTGCAGACACTCTTCCTGATGGGGTTTACAACAGCTCCAGGCTGCCTAGCTCTCTGTGGAGCCCGCCTCTCTTTCATAAGACACACCGTGCATTCTAGCTCCATTGTAGGGCCAAGGGTAATTCATTCTCAGTGCAGTCTGTCCTCTCTCTGCCCTGTTGCCTTTTGCCTTAAATCCCTCAGATGCAATCAGATACCAATCCACTGTAGCCACCAAACTCCAGGGGTCATATGTTAACCTTTCCAAGTGGCCTCCTTGAAACCCTCTTTTGTCCAGAGGTGAGGTCTTACATGGTCTCCCTCTTAGGAGGGGTGTACCCCCCCAAAAAATCCTTTCTAACCTCCTTTTCAATCCTTTTATATCCATGCCAGGGGTGTTAGAGTCGTCTAGCAGATTCTTGGTCATGAACCTTTGGAAATGTGCACAGTCCCAGGGGTGGTCTGTCTCCCAACCAACTTGATACCTGGCATCAATCACACTGTAGTGTCTCTGCCAAAACTTCCATTTCACATCTTGCTTCATATACCTGCAAGTCGTGGGGTGGGCAGTCGAGGGAGTTCAAGACTGAGAGTGCGATGTTTCCTCAGTGAAATAAGAGGCACCATCTTCTGCTGAGAGAGAGGAGGAAGGGAGCCCAGGAGGAATCTCAAGAATCATGGTGAAGCTGTGCCAGTTACTCTGCAGAGAAACAGGTGAAGGAGCTAGTCAAGGACAAAGACCAGAACTGATGGGTAACACCAAGGGCTCAGGGAGACCAGGAGTTTGAAGTGGAGTCTATGTTGTGTTTTTCTTCAACAGTGGTACATGGGGTAAAAGCCAGGGACCTGATGGAAGGTTTTTCCAGACAAGAGTAGCTGAAGAACAGAGCTGCAAGGGCACTCGCTGAGAACCCATGGAGGAAAGAGGAGAGACAAGAAGAGGCTGAAGAGCCAGGAGGCTGTCAGAGGTTGAGGAACAGGGCAGAAGGAGGGAGGGGAAAGGAGAGCAGACAATGGAGGCCCTGGGTCTGGGCCTGGGAAGGAGAGGCTGAGTGGAGAGAAGGTGAAGACGGCTGCAGGGGAAGGAAGTGTGAGGCTCTCGTGAGCGTTGGGGGCTGCGTGCAGAGGAAGTTTCACGAGATTGCAAGTGTTCAGTGAATCAGGGGGTACCTGGCAGGATGGGAGGCATAGGTGATGACTCAGAGGGGTAGAGGGGGTCCAATCCCAGCTGCAGGATGATGAGCTTTGTTCTGCAGAGAGAGGAAGAATAAAAGTTTGAAAGAAGTAGCAAAGACCCAGGCAAGCCCAACCAGGTCTCTGGGGTCTGTACTGAGTAGGGTGTGGAAATAACCCGCACTGGAGAGGGTGACAAGGGAAGGGCTTGAAGGAAGGCAGAGCAGGAGGAACAGAGGTGAAGAAGTGCTCGCAGCCATGAGATGAGCACAGGGAAGTGGAGAGGAGGAACTGGAAGTGGGGAGAACAGAGGGACTTCAATCCAGAGACCCAGGATCGTGGAGCCAGAGGTGAGGCTGGGAAGCGGCTGCCCGCAAACGGCACAGACCCAGCAGGGGATGCCGCCAGTCGTTGAGAGGCACACCCTGGGCTTGGAGAGCCAGTCTGGAGACAGTCCCCGCTCGCACAGGCTTGAGTGGATAAGAGCTGAGGGCCACCGGAAGGAGCACCTTCTCTGGGCTCAAATTCGTGTGTGTCCTTGGCCAGTTCCAGCTTCTTTGTGAAATAGAGACCAGACTCAGATTTCATGAGGTTGTTTGAGGATTATAGGCAATGATGCCTATAAAGCACATGGCAATCTTAATACGTGGAAGTGACTGTTCCCCTCCTTAATTTAATACCTCCGAGGTGTGGGCTGGGAAGATAGGGAAGCTCTTCCTACTTAACAAAGAGAAAATGAATATTTAAAACATATATGTTAGATGTGGGATGATGAAAAACCTGTGGAAATGAGCAGTGGTGATGGTTACACAATGATGTGAATGTACTAATGCCACCGAACTGTACACTTAAATATAGTTAAAATGGTAAATTTTATGTTTACGTATATTTTACCACAATCAATCAATCAATACCTCACCAGGATAATTTTAAAGAAATTGCTGACTTAGATTTTTCTTAAAACCCCTACTCCTTCTACACAAGGTAAAAGTGAAAAAAAATTAGTTTATTAGAAAGAACAGTTCTGCTAGCATCTATGCTATGAAGAATTTATTCACTAGGATGTGCATTCTTTCTCTACACTCAGGCAGTTTCTGACTTACTGCTGATTCATAACATTGGGATTATGTTTTCTTCATTATTTTTGATTGGTTTAAGATGTATCTGACATACTAATCTCAACACACACAATTGATCATTTTAAATGCATATGAGGTATGGGGATATATGTATATGTATAGCTGATTCACTTTGTTATAAAGCAGAAACTAACACACCATTGTAAAGCAATTATATTCCAATAAAGATGTTAAAAAAAAAAAAGAAAAAAGAATAAATAAATGCATATTAGGGAATTCCCTGGCGGTCCAGTTGTTAGTACTCCGCGCTTCCACTGCAGGGGGCACAGGTTCGATCCCTGGTTGGGGAACTAAGATCTCACATGCTATGCGGCGCAGCCAAAGGCAAACAAACAAACAAATTAATTAATTAAATGCATGTGAGGCGGCGCGGCGGAGAGGCCCGGAGAGCCGGAGCAGGCTTCCATGCCCCCACCCGCCCGCTACAGATGCGCGGCAGGGCAGGGGGCGGGGCTAGGGGCGGGGCCGATCGATCTTCTCCGGCTCCGACGTCCTCAGCCTGCCGGGTTAGCCCCGGTCGGCTAGGGTGCGGCCGCGGGAACAGCGCTTGCGGATGATGTGGGGCAGGGGTCGCCTGGCGGGTGCTGGGGGTGACGGGGCGGCCGTGACCGTGGCCTTCACCAACGCTCGCGACTGCTTCCTCCATTTGCCGCGGCGCCTCGTGGCCCAGCTGCATCTGCTGCAGGTAACGCGCCTGCCCCGGACGAGCTTCCCGGCCCCGAGTCGGGGCACCTGGTGGGCAGTCTGCGGTCGGCCGGGCCCCAGGTCTATTAGGGGCGCAGCGGCCGCTCAGGCCTCTCCCGGCGGCGGGACGCGGGCTGCTTTCCCCGGGCCGCCGACCGGTTCAGAGGCCAGACTGTGGGCCGGTCTGGGCGGTCTTTGCAACCACACCACGTCTAGTGCAGCCCCGGGCCTTTGAGTTAACTTGCCGCATTCCAGGTCTTTTACTCGGTGAAACTGGGCTTTCAGACATCCTGATATTCTGCCACTGCGTTCAACTATTTCTCACTCCAGGTTGGAAAAGCTTTTGAGAAGTCGGGTTTGTTTGTCTTTTTGGGTTTTGTTTTGTTTCATTTTTAAAGAGTGTTTTTCCTACCAATGATCTCCAGGTGCCTGCACGGCTGTGGCCTGGGCCTCCAGAAGGAGAGGCAGACTTGGTTTGTGGAGCCCCTGTAGGTTAACAGAGACTGAGCCCTGTGTCCCACCAGCGGGATAGGTTAATAAGATGAAGGTTCTTCCAGCGTCTCCGTTGCTCGGACCACCTCTGAGGTGTGCTGGGAATGTGCAGTGGGATTATGCATACTTGGACGTATGTAGTTAGGATTACTTGAACCTCTGCTTTCAGTTGCCGTCTGAACATTGTGATTGTGGTAGTTCATAGCTCTAACCACATCCCTACTTTCATTATTTTAAAATAGAGGCACCTGGTCTACGAGTTTGAGTGTGCTTCTGGGGGCAAAAGGATAGAATATTCGAAATCTTTGAAAATCCTGGATGCCTAGTACCCCACTACTGGCTAATCCTTGCAGGAAATATTGAAGAGTTTGCAATAATTTCAAATGTCCCACCTTTCCATTTTTTTTTTTTTTAAAGGATATCTTTTTTTTTTTTAATTTTTTTATTATTATTATTATTTATTTTATTTTATTTATTTATGGCTGTGTTGGGTCTTCATTTCTGTGCGAGGGCTTTCTCTAGTTGTGGCAAGCGGGGACCACTCTTCATCGCCGTGCGCGGGTCCCTCACTATCGCGGCCTCTCGTTGCGGAGCACAGGCTCCAGACACACAGGCTCAGCAATTGTGGCTCACGGGCCCAGTTGCTCCGTGGCATGTGGGATCTTCCCAGACCAGGGCTCGAACCCGTGTCCCCTGCATTGGCAGGCAGATTCTCAACCACTGCGCCACCAGGGAAGCCCCACCTTTCCATTTTAGTAACTACTTTTCTAGATTATATTTGCCCCGTCTTTCAAAGCATGTTAATTTCAACAGATCCTGCCATTATTTCTTTTACCATAAAGTAGGTAGTCTCTTGGCCCTGATGAGCTCCCTTCATGGCAGGAGATGAGTTAGTTATGTCACCAAATCCCAGGTAGATCCTGCCTGCCCTGTGCTCAGTCAGCTTTGATGGAAATTGTCCACAGTGCCTTCAAATCTCCACCTAATGAGTTTATAGGAAACACTCCCCACCTAATGAGTTTATAGGATTGCTTCCTTACAGTAGCTCTAAAATGTGGATGCTGTGTTACATTCATCACTATTTAGGAATTTAGTGGTCTTGATCTATTTAAAAAATTTTTGGCCTTCAATAAGTATTCATAAGAATTAATTCATAGATATATTTTTGAAACTTAAATCTCTTTAGCCTTGGAACAAACTGTTGTTTCTGTCCAGCCTATATCAGCAGAATAGGCCAACTTTTCTCCCCAATTAGAAAAGTAATACATGTTTTATAGGAAATTTGGAAAGCATGGAAAATTATAAACAAGAAAATAAAGTTACCCATAATCCCCAAACCTAAAGATAACTAATGTTAACAGTTTGAATCAAATCTTCTAGTTTTGTTTCTAAGCTCTATTTTTAACAGAAATGGAGTCCTACACACACCCTTATATGTAGTTTTGTATCCTGATATTTTCCCTTAGTGTTACTATAAGTGTTTTATTTTGTTAAAAGGTAATTGTCATTTTTAGTGGCTAATTAGTATTCTGTCATAAGTTTGCCGTTATTTAATTGTTCACTGTGATGGAACGTTTATATTGTATTCAATTTTTAGACATTAAAAGTGATACTGTAATTATATTTTAATAAAAGTTAAAAATAACATATCTTTGTTGTATAATATATAATAAAACATTGTTTTATTTTCTGGTTATTTAGGATAGGCTCCCAGAATTATTGAGTTAGAGGGCATAGATAATTGTTAAAGTAGAAAGTCATGAGTTGGGAGTTAATAGGTTGAATTACTTTACTTCAGCTGAAGCATTGAATACGTAATACAGATAATACTGTAATGGGTAAAGAGTCAGAATGATGATTTTCTGGCCTGTGTCAGATTTTCCTTTTTTTCTTTCAGTTTTGAGATATAATTGGCATACAGCCCTGTGTAAGTTTAAGGTGTACAGCATAATGATTTGACTTACATGCATCATGAAATGATGACCATAGTTGGTTTAGTGATATCCATCATCTCATATAGATAAAAAATTATAGAAGTAGAAAAAAACGTTTTCCTTGTGATGAGAACTCAGTGTTTACTCTCAACAAGTTTCATATATATTAATGCAACAGTGTTCATTGTATTTATCATGTTGCAAAAGGCTTTAAAAATACGGATGTTCTGGTTCTTCCTCAGTCCTACTGAATCAGAATCTTGGGGAGTGGGCTTCAGGCATCTGTAGTTTTAGAAATAACTTAAGGCTACTTGGATGCACAAAAAGTTGGGACCCGCTGTTCTAGAATCATAGAATGTTGATGGTGAAAGAGACCTTAGGTATCTAGGTCATTTCTGTACTTTCATGCATGAGCAAACTGGCCAGTCCATTTCCCTGCAGTTAATTTGCCCTCGTCTGTAACTCACCTGCATCATCCACCCTCGCCTCCTCGCTGTTTCTTCCATAACCCAGCTCCTTCCCACTTCTGTACTCTTACTCAAGCTATTCTTCTTCCTAAAGCATTTTTCCTCATTCCATGCTTTTAAAAACAGCATAATTGTACCTCCTCCACATAGTTTCAGATTCTCTGTTGCCCACATTTGTCTCCTTTTCAAAACTTCACTGCAGTGTTTATGTGACACAGCTCACTTGTTATATTCTGTTCTGTGTTTTAAGTATTGTCTTCTTTTGTTTATCCAAGTCCTGTTTCAGGACTGGGTACCCAGAGGATGCTTTAACTCAGGATTTCTTAACCTTGGCACTACTGACATTTTAGGCTGGGAAATTTCCTGTTGTGGGGGACTGTCCTGGGTATTGTAGGATATTTAGCTGCATCTTTGGCCTCTACCCACTAGATGCCAGCAACACCCCTCCTCCTGGTTGTGACCAAAAATATCTGGAGACATTGCCAAATGTCTCCTGGGGGAGAAAATCACCCTCAGTTGAGAATTACTACTGTAGCTTAGTTACTTTGTCTGCGTTACTGAAACAGGGGAGAGGATTCATATCCACACGGAGAGCAACCAAATGAACCTAAATCACCCTCCAGAAATAGCCATTTTGTCATTTCCTTTGTGTTACCCAGGCCTCGGACCTGGCGGATCCTAAGGCACTGCAACCTATGGTTTCACCCAGCAATTTCCTTCAAGTGATATGGATACCATGGGTTTGGGCAAAAGCAGGTCAGTCATTTGTTGATTAGATTGAACTCCTGGAAAAGGGGCTCCCTTCTCTCTAGGCTGTCCTTTTCTTCTCTCTACCTGAGGGCCCAGGGGCTCTGTGGTCCAAGTGAATGATTTTTGATCTAAAAATGAACTCAGAACATTAGTCTGCAAAGTTTACTGAATCCAACTGAACATATATTATGACTTTATGGGGCTGATTACTACCTTTTGACCAAATGAATAATTGAAGTATTTTTCATATTTAATGAAGTTGATTTTTCCCTTTTCCAGGGAGTTGGTGGGTTCTCCTTTTTGATATTTCAGGGCATATTTCATATTTCCTTATTTAACATCTGTGGTTTTAAAAGTTTCTTCATATGAAATAGGGGAATTGATCTGCATTATATGTCAATGACTGATGAAACCCCGTAGAAAGTTTTTGGGGGATTGGTTACCTTGACTCTTATAATCTCAGCTCACATAGTTACAGCTGACCTAGTAACTTTGGACTTTTGACTCCAAATCTGAGTCTCTCTCTACTGTGTCACATTGTTCTCAGTGGAAAGATTTTGTCAGCCAGAGTGGTTGAACTGTCCTGTAAAGAATTGTAAGAAGGACTTCCCTGGTGGCGCAGTGGTTAAGAATCCGCCTGCCGATGCAGGGACACAGGTTCGAGCCCTGGTCCGGGAAGATCCCACATGCCACGGAGCAACTAAGCCCGTGCGCCACTACTACTGAGCCTGCACTCTAGAGCCCATGAGCCACAACTACTGAAGCCTGCATGCCACAGCTACTGAATCCCGTGCGCCTAGAGCCTGTGCTCCGCAACAAGAGAAGCCACTGCAATGAGAAGCCCGTGCACCACAATGAAGAGTAGCCCCCGCTCACCACAACTAGAGAAAGCCCTCGCGCAGCAACAAAGACCCAATGCAGCCAAAAATAAATAAATTTAAAAGTATATAAATTTATTTAAAAAAAAAGGATTAGCCAGAAATAGACTAACATGGTTGATATTCACATGGGAATATCAGTAATTCCTTTTTTCCCTTCCAGGTTTATATATTTCCCAAGGTTTCTTTAATAGGTTTGTAATTTTTAAATCATAGAAAACATTTTTTAATCCTTAAGCACAGACATACATATTTTATATAATTGCTCTTAAGAAGAATAAATTTTATATTTTGCTTTCTTTTACTTATGTTTCCATAGTTCAAGACTTTTAAAAATTATTATTTAAGAAGCTGCGTAATATAAAACTTTTGGAATGTACATAAGAAGCTATTAACAGTAATTACCTCTGGGAACAGGGACCAGCCCTCACATTTTATGCTTTTATACTTTTTGTACTTTTACCATGTATTACTCTTCTAATAAATAAATACTATTACATTTTTATTGATTAAAAAAAAATGCATGTGAGATGGAAAAGCATCATAAATAAAAGTCTGCAAAGTGGACTAATTTTGTCAAACATTTGACCTCTGATGAACAAGCCAAATTGTAACAGGGAAAGTAAAATGTTAATAGTATGTTGTCAGCCAAAACAAAATCAATGGAAGTAACACTTCAAAATTTTCATACTTCCCATGTCCCCACGGCTGACACCCTGAGTTTATTTCCACAGTCAGAGCCTAAATTATAAATAGCTGTTATTTTATAAATAAAAGAAGACAAGATGATTTTTAACATCATGAAGCTGTAACTAGAATTGGAAGGGAAAAGTGCTGTGTGGGTCATTTTCTTCGCAGGGCGACATTCTGAGGTTGAGTGGGAGAGGTGAGGGGATATAAAAGGAATGTTAATTTGCAACACAATCTCAACTGACATTCTAGAGTGTGTATTTAATCACTACTCCATAAAAACCAGACAGAGAATGAGCCGGGAGAAGTGAGAGAAAATGTCTGTCATAACCGGACTCTGGGCAGGCCCAGTCACTGTCAGTGGTAGAGAAGGGACAGAGAGGTCATCGGGCTGTAGGTGTGGGCTTGTCTTCCTAGCTTTGTCTCCGGGTGACCTTGGGCACCAGTCTGGGCTTCAGCTTCTCATGCCATAGCATATGAAGACTCTCCCTGCCTCTTGGAGAATCAGAGGCACTTGACTTCATTGCAATTTACTACCATTTTTCCTGCAACTCCTGAGCACCGATGATGTGCCCGGAAAAATGCTCATTAGCTGGTGGCCGCGGGGCGGCGGCAGGATATAAAGAAGGGGGAGCAATGAGAAGGGTAAGTCCAGTCCTTGCCCTAAAGTCTTTTTTTTTTAACTTTTTTTCTTTTCTTTTCTTTCTTTCTTTCTTTTATTTATTTATTTTTGGCTGCATTGGGTCTTCATTGCTGCGTGTGGGCTTTCTCTAGTTGCGGCGAGTGGGGGCTACTCTTCGTTGAGGTGCGCGGGCTTCTCATTGCCATGGCTTCTCTTGTTGCGGAGCGTGGGCTCTAGGCACACCTGCTTCAGTAGTTGTGGCGCACGGGCTTAGCTGCTCCGCAGCATGTGGGATCTTCCCGGACCAGGGCTCGAACCCGTGTCCCCTGCATTGGCAGGTGGATTCTTAACCACTGCACGACCAGGGAAGCCCACCCTAAGGTCTTTTAAAGAACTTTAAAAGATGCAAAACCTTTGGGATTCCAAAGATGCCATCAAGGTATTATGACAACCTGTTAATTCCTAATGATTATTTATTTGTGTGTTACTAGTGAGGAAAATAATAATCAGCCATGTGGCCATCCTTGATTCTTCATCCAAATAGTTCAGGATTTTCCCGGAGCTGTGAGGCTTCTTGGATGCTCACCAGACCAGGGACATCTATGCTCCACAGAAGAGAGCAGTCGTGGCCAGTTCGGGGGCCCCTCGCCCCAAAAGGCAGGAGGACCTTAGAGATCAGAGGCCAAGACCAGGGCCTGGACTCTCTCCCTGCTCTGCTCAAGTGCAGCAGCTCCGGGGAGACTGAGCGTGGGGGGCCAGAGGTGTCATCCGGGCTCCCCAAAGGGCAGACTGCTTAGCTGACCCCAGTTTCTCCCCTCCAGTCTTAGGAAGCGAGCCTCACAATACCAGAGCAATGCCACTGGACAACAGAGGCTTTGTGAAAGAGAGCCATGAGCCCCTGGGCCCTGCTGCCACTCCTGAGGCCGGGACAGCAAAGGCCAAAGAGACAGGGGACAGTGATGGTTCCTTTAATCCCAGTAAGCTAGACTTCCCAGAACCTGCAGGAGACAATTTGACAAGGAACAGTCTCAGATCTCCCCCTGGCTGCCCTGGGTTCAGGGAAAGGGGCAGAATGATTCTTTCTCCAGGAGAAAAACCTTGGCTCCCTTAAAGTGAAATAATGGTTATAAAGTATCAGGCACAGCAAATATCAATATATGGTCATTCCCTCTTCCCCAAAATAATTGATTAGACTAAACTCAGTTGAACCAATTGTCTTTGGAAGTAACCCACAGGGCTGCCAGAACATTCTCCAATCTAACATCCTCAAACTGTGACTGGTGTTTGCATTTGGGTAGAGACGTATTCATTCAGCCTGTACTGAGTGGCTCATGGTGCCAGGCCAAGAGCTAAAAGTCCTGACCCTGAGTTCAAGAAACCTGCAGTCCGGTGGGAGAGACAGAACAGCAGCACAATTCTTGTGCAGTGCCCTGAAGAGGGCAGCGCAGGTGCCATGGGAGCACTGAGCTGTGGCTGGCTGCAGCCTTTCTTAGCTGTGTGATCTGAGGCAAGCTGCGGAAACTCCCTGAGGCTCAGTGTTCTTATCTATAAAGTGAAGCTAAAAAGACCCATTTCACAAGGTTGTTAGAGGATTAAGTGAGTAAATATGATCAGATGTCTAACCTAGTATCTGGCCCAGAGTGGGAGCTTACCAACTGTTCCAAAGACTCTACCCTGGGGAAGAAGGGTTAACAGGGACCTGAGTCTCTGCCCAGCAGCGTGGGCCTGGTCAGCCAGCTCAGGAGAAGGAAGCCCTCCCTCCCTGGCTAGTGTCTGTTATGTCCACCTCCCTTTGAAGGGACTGAGGAAGGAGTCAATGGCAGTAGGAAGCTCCTAGTGTAGACCTTAAGAAGATGGGATAGTGCAGAGGGCTCTAATTCTGCCAAGGCTGTATTCAAGCCCTGCTCAGCCCCACACACTCCAGTCCTCGGTCTCCTCGTGTGTAAAATTTAGCTAACAATAGCCACTTCATTGGCTTATGTTAAAAAATAACACGTGGGGCTTCCCTGGTGGCGCAGTGGTTAAGAATCCGCCTGCCAGTGCAGGGGACACGGGTTCAAGCCCTGGTCCGGGAAGATCCCACATGCCGTGGAGCAACTAAGCCCGTGCGCCACAACTACTGAGCCCGTGAGCCGCAACTACTGAAGCCCGTGTGCCTAGAGCCCGTGCTCCGCAACGAGAGAAGCCACTGCAGTGAGAAGCCCACACACCGCAACGAGGAGTAGCCCCCATTTGCCGCAACTAGAGAAAAGCCCGTGCGCAGCAACGAAGACCCAACACAGCCAAAAATAAATAAATTAATTAATTAATTAATTTTAAAAATAATAATAACACCTGTAAACTTACAGACACATGGAAGGTTCTCAATAAATGAGAGTGGTGGTGGGGAAGGTGGGGCTGTGGTGATGGTGATAATCATGGTGGGGATGGGGACACAGGAACAGTGATCATTTCTTCCCCTCATGCAGGTGCCACAGGAGGTAGCCCAAGACTGGTGTAAAGAGAAGGATATTCCCTATTTTGAAGTCAGTGCCAAGAATGACATCAATGTGGTACAAGCCTTCGAGATGCTGGCCAGTCGGGCTCTGTCAAGGGTGAGTGGCACCTGCCAGGGCTGCCCCCTAGGATGGGGGAACTCAGGAGCGTCCAGAAAAGTATATATCGGGAGGGACGTGGGTGGGACAGGATTGCTCATCATCTTAATTAATTAGTTGTTGAATGGGCTCAACGGTACTCCAATTCTGGAACCACAGAATGCCAGAGGCATAAAGCTTTCTTAGAATCCATCATCAGTGGTCCCTCAATCCGGCTAATTATCATTTGTGGAGTTTCTAAAAAATAACAGTTCTATACCTCACCCCTGGAGACTCTAATTTAGTAAGAGTTTGAGAAGTAATGCTCTAGTTCAGTCCCCACTGATGGGAGAGAAGCCCCAAGGTGCCAAGTATTGGTCCAAGTGGAATAATGAAGCCTGCGGGAGTTGCTGTCATCCTCCAATCAAAATGATGGATAGATGTAGACCACTTGGTGTAGTCTCTCAACAAGCATGTGTTGAGTATGTCACGTGTGTCAGGTCCCGTCCAGGGCTCCGGGGTCCCTTGCTCTCGTAAGGGAGACAGATCGGCCCAGGAGTGGCTGCAGGGCAGGCTCTGTATGGTGGGCAAGGACTGGTGATGGGGCCCCAGAGGAGGGACACACAGCCCACACTGCAGGGGAGAGAGAGAAGAGGAAGACCAGGGAAGGCCACCTGGAAGTATTAGCAGGGTTTTAATGCCATTCTGATATAGAGTTCAGAAACTCTGAAGAGTGTCCGTGAGAGATTGGCACGGGGAGGGGCTCAGCAAGTTTCATTATTCTGCCATATGCAATCAAGGTGGGCTTCTTAGAAATGGGGAGAAGGTCATCACGGCAGTGATTCTGAATTGAGGAAAGGAGCGAATGAGGATGGGCAATCGGAGGGCTCCCCTCTGTGGAAGGGCCTGCTGTCACAGGGTCTGCCTGGCCCTGCCCTGCGGGTTGTCCACAACGGAGAGGGACAGCAGCCACCCCTAGCAGCTGCCCAGGGAGAGGGCTCGAGCTTGCCATCCTTACACCCCATTGCCTTAATCTCAGAGTTTGCCCCCATGCGCTATTATTAATGCTTCCCCTCCTGGCCCCCAGCCCTCACTGTGTCATGTTAAAAGGAAGCAGAGGGGCGGCTCTCTCCAGCACATGGTCAAGAAGTGCTGCTCTATCACACAGTCAGTAACACAGACGTGCCTGCTCATGCCGTCCCCTGGAAGGTGAGGGATGCTGTTTGACCTCGTAGCGTGACGCGTGATCACTGAGCCTCCACGAACACAGTGCAGTGATTGCCAAGTGCTTAGTCGCAGGGAAGCTCCGTCAGCCCACAGCCAGCCAGTGTCTGTGCGTAGTTAGCCTCTGTCCTTTCTGGAGAAGGAGTGTCCTTCATTCTTGAAACTATGTCCTTCCTGCTGTGTCACTTTTATGACACAGTGATGTTAGTGGATGGTAGTTTGTCTGCTTGTTTTTTTTTCCATTGTCCTTACTTGGCAAAAGAATGGATTGGCGACCCCATGTCAGTCCCTCACAATGATGGGGGAAATTTACTGATGAGAAGTTTGGCGGTCACGGGTGTGATACCTGCAGTCAGACTGACCTGGGTTTGATCCCGCCCACATGCTTTCAAGTGGACCCCTGGGCAAGACATATGACTTTTCTGAGCCTCAATTTCCTCATAAGATGGAAATAATGCCATCCCATAAACATTCTTGAGTTGTCAGGCTAGGGCTGGAGATGTGGACCTCAGTGGCCCCACGGTCAGGTAAAGGAGTAAGGCATCCGAAATAGGAGGTCATGCAGAGAGAACAGACTTGTGGTTGCCAAGCGGGGGGAGGGGGGAGGGGGGGGAAGGACTGGGAGTTCGGGGTTAGCAGATGCAAACTAGTATGTATAGAATGGAGAAACACCAAGGTCTTATTGTCTGGCACAGGGAACTATATTCAATATCCTGTAATAGGCCATAATGGAAAAGACAAAAAATACAGATTTACAAAACAAAAAAGAAAACAAATAGACTGTCATGGAGTGAGGTAAGTGCCATGGGCCGGGGCGGGGAAGGGACATGGCCAAGGCATCGAGGTGGCTCAGAGGTGCTGGTGGCGAGGGTGGGCAAGGATGCCTGCCCAGAGAGGTGGCGTGTGAGTTGGAGGTTGAAAGGTCATATGCAGTTTGCATGGGGGACATGGTAGGCCGTTGAAGGCATGAGCAAGAGCCGCAGAAGGGCGGAGAGAAGGGCGTCGCAGAGGCCCAGGCGTGAGTCCACAGTGCTCATGTGAGGGACCACTGTGGGCTCCGTCTGTAAGAGGAAGAACCGTGGCATGGAGGGAAGTGGGGCCGCTGGGCCGAGGTGAGCGATGGGGCTCTCAAGGCCAACAGCACCAGACCATGAAGGCCTGGTGAGCCCCAACCAGACCTTGGACTTCATGCTGTAGGCCCATGACCTCTAGACCCGCTGCCAGACTCCCAGGGCACACAGGGGCCCAGTCGGGACCTGGAGGCCGGCAGGGCGCATCTTCCAGCAAGGTCTCTATTATTCAGAAATCTGGAAGAGAAACATGTCACCCTAAAATAAACATAATTACTAGAGCACAGAATGTAAATTCTCACATGGATTTTTAAGGTGAAACTGGAGTTTCCAAATCTATACAGTTTTCAGGGACATTTCCTACAAGTACCTCTCCCCTCCTTCCCAGGAAGGTCATGTGCTCATTCACACCAGCCCAGAGTATTTGGAGAGGAAGACGTGAGAGGTGCTGCTAGAATAAGGAGGGAGCCGCAGCCTGGGGTGGGAAGAGCTGGGCTCTGAAGCCGGGTGAGTCTGGCTTAAATCCTGGCTCTACCTCTTACTCACTGTGTCCCTGACAAGTCATACAGCCTCCCCTAAGCCATCACTTCCTTCCCTTTAAAGTACAAGTAATAGTATCTTCTTCATAGGGTTGTTGCCAGGGCTAAATAAAATAACATGGTAGCACAGAGAAGGCATTAAATAAAAGGTAGCTATTTTTAAATGAAAGCTATGGCTAAGGGCTTTCAGCAGGGAAGTTTCATGCTGCAGGGAGGATGGGCTTGATGTGTGGTTCAGAAGGTCCGGACATGAGAAGATGAAGATGGCAAGGACGGTATAGATTAAAGAGACTTTGGAGGGAGAACCATCAGGGGTTGATGATTATCAAATGTAGGAGAGAAGGAATCAGGAGCTGTTGAGATTGATACCGAGGTTTCTAGCTTGGCAAACGGAGGGATGATTGATTAGTGATGCTATAGACCAAGATAGAAAAGAGGGGAAAGCAAAAGCGTCCCAAGAGGAGGAGGCAATGGAGCACATGGCATTTGGGGTTCCTTGAGGTTCCTTGGAATGTCTGAGTTCTGCCGTGAGCTCTGGATGGAAACAGCAGCTTACAGGTAGACCACCAGAAGAGATACTCGGTTTACATTTTGAAAGGAGAGAAGGTAGTTAGTTACTTTAGTTTCCCAATCTGGCCACCTTCAAGGATTAGGGTATTTAGTTATTCCAAAATATGACTAAGAATGCCCTCATAATCAAAGAAGGGACACCCACCTGCTTTGGGGGATTTGGGATGACGGGATTTTGCTCTACCAAGTTGGCAATACCAACCCTGCTGGGGCTGGTCAGGCCCGGCATGAGCTGCAGCATGGAAGCCCAGTTCCTTTTGGATTAATTAGAGAAAGACAAACTTGCCATATCCGGGAGGGAAGCAGGCTGACAGGCAGGTAAGCTTAGTGAAATTATAGGACTTTTATGAAGTCGTCAGGATGTAGGATCTAAAGTCAGGGCTATGAGGTGACCAGGCTTGGAGAGACAGACTCCCACAGTCACATCCCCACTGAAATGATGCATTAGGATACTATGGTGTTACTTTACAGTTAGACATGCACATACTTGCTAAGACGACTGGGGTCTGGAGAAAAGAATTACACAGGAAATCTAATTATGGACTGCCAGTGACTTGGAAGGTTTGCAGGAAACCTGAGGAGCGAGATGATGCCATTATCGAGTGAAATGATGTCGTAAATGGGAAGAGCTCAGAGCTGACTTGGACCTGGGGAGGATGTGACTATTATTGGGTGAAGAGAGCTGGCATGAAGACCTCAGGCTTTGCCGGTGTAATGAACGAGGGCATTTCTCACACCTTCAAAGGCAGCACTGTTTGTTCCTCGGATAAAGTGCAAAGCAACTCAGAAAGCCCTCAGCTTAGACTCTCCCTCCCAAAGGCTGGCATCGAGGACAAGTCACGGGCTCTGTTCATGATCCCAGCTGGGCCTTCTGTGGATGTGAGGGTGAGGCATACCCAGGGGTGATGAATCAACAGGCCCTGCCCCCTGGGTCCAAAAGACCCAGCTAGGAAAGTTCCTGATCCCAGGCAAGGTCTCTTTGATGTTTATGGTGAGACGGGGACCAGGAAAGTACAAAAATCAGAGAATCTTTTCAAAAGCCTGTCTTTCTGGGAGAAGTGGATCAGTCAGCTTAAAACGGGACTTAAACAGTAATGCTCTGCTTCTCCTTGTCCCTCCCTGTGAGGCTCAGAAGGGTCAGGATTTTAACTACAACCAGCTCAGGGGAGTGAGCGGGCCCTGCAGATGGGGCCAACTGGAGGACTGGATGGTGTCCCGGGCGGTGCAGCCCCGAGCCCGCACAGCAGACCTGGGCAGTGCTGGGGGAAGGAGCCTCAGGCACCTCAGGGAAGGACTCTGCTCCTTCAGGGTGAAGGGCTGGGGAAGGCCTGTGGTGCGTGGGGCCAGGTCGCCAAACAGTGGGCTAGGATCCTCCCCAGCGCAGGGGAAGATGGAACTGGGGTGTGGAGACATCCCCAGAGGGCCAGGCTTTCATTGGGAGACACTGCCCCCCACTCCCCAACACTAATCTTTCCTAATGCAAATATATATATATATATATATATTTATATATATATATATATATATAACAAATAAAATTCTAATAGCGCCAAAGAATTTGCTGAGGGCTACTCAAGGCCCATCATCCAGGCTGACTAAGGGTAGCTGGTGCTCTGCTGGCCCGGACACCCTACCAGGCAGTGGGTGAGAAATGGGGGCTCTTCAAGAAGCAAACAGTGGGAAGAAGGGCTGGGTCCCAGGCCCGGTGCCCTGAGCTCTGTGCTGTCAGGCTAACCTACTGCTCACTGTCTGGTGGTGGCAGCGAGTGATGGGCCATCAGGGGACCTTCTCATGTGTCTTGGGGGGTGACCATCATGAGGGTGACACAGGCAGGTCTGACACAGCCTCCTGGGGTCCAGAGTCACCGGCACTAAGGGTTTGGTTGACATTCACCAGCTGGGCACCATGGCCGGAGCCCAGGAGCCATGGAGGAGAAAAAAATCAGTGCAGGCACAACCGCTCTTCTGGAAGTTGTCCCCTCAGAGGGGCACTTGAGACAGGCAGCCCCACAGGGGGCTCTGTCCAGCTCAGGTCTACACCAGCGTGTCCACTTACCCACTCACCCTCACACACACCACCAGCTGCCGGGAGAACATGAAGGCTGGGAGCTCGGAGACTGGGGGGAGCCTTGGCCAAGGAAAGTGATCCCTCGAAGAAGAGACCCTTCAGTGTGTAGAACCCATCTCCTTGAGGAAGGATGCCCTCCCCCGCCCTCACCCTTGAACCAAGCTGGGTGGGTCATAGGTGAGGAGTGGCCAGCGGGGTGGGGAGTGGCTTGCTAGATTGAGAAGGGGCTTTCTCTGGACATCATTGGGACAGGAGACTTTGGGAGGGTGGGCAAAGAAGCAAAAAGGCCCAGTAGAAACATCGAGTCTATTTTAGGGAGGGCTCCCTGGACATGGGAAGTTCAGAGAATGGTGGGAGGTTGAGAGGTGGGCATGGTGAGAGAAGGTTGGGGTGTGGGGACGTTTGCAGGGAGAGGTTTCCTGCAGAAATGAGGAGTGGGCCGTCATCATCTCTGCCTGAGGGCAAACGTCACCTCAGTTGTCCCCTCTGGAGAATGGCAATTTACGGGACCTGGCTGGAGGTCAGGAGACCTGGGCCTCTAATGCAGCCGCCCACCTGCTCTGGGCTCCTGGGAAGGAGCTGGAGGAGGAGGTGAGGAAGGAGGGGGCAGGGAAGACTTCCTCCCCTGGGCCTCAGTTTCCCAGCTGCACAAGGTGGGGGAACAGAAAGCCCGACCACCATTGGCCATTAAGAAATAGAGGGCAGGTGGGGCTCTGCCTGCCAGGATGCAAACGCTGACTGCTCTTTTCCTTCTCCAGTATCGAAGCGTCTTAGAGAATTACCTCACAGACTCCATCAAGCTCTCACCAGAAGGCCAGTCCAAGAGCAGCTGCTGCTGACCTTCCAGACTCCCGCTCTGCACACCCAGGGACAGAGCATGCGCAAGGCCTGGTCATCCTGGGCCCCCAACAGCCCCACTGCCCGCCGAAGCTCAGATGGCAGTCCAGGCTCTGCGGCCAGAGCCCTGAATCCCTCACATCTGCGCGGGACCCAGAACCAGAGGGCGGCCCTGCCTCAGGCTGAGTGTAGAGAGGCCAGGGCTGGGCCCTTGAGCCTGGATGAAACCCCGGATGCCACAGCCAAACCCCAGAGGAGTCACGATTCCCTCGTGGACTCCAGCTTTCTTGCCACACGCCCTTCCCAGCCACACCCCTGCTCCAGAACGCACATCTCTGCAGACAGGCCGCTCTCTCTGGAGTCCTGTTATATTCTCCTACGGATTGGCCTTCCTCAGCCCAACCACCACACCCCCCCAAGAGCCACAGCACAGCTTTGGACAAGGGTACAGCTCAGGCTCCCTCGTAACCGGGGCCAGGGAGTGAGGGTCTACCTCAACCCCTGGCAGCAGCTGTTCAGACCGGGGACACTCCCGTTTGTCCCCTCCAGAATGCAGGACTGAGGGAGCGCAGGAGAAACCCACCGGGGACTGGTGCATTTCTCCCTGCTGGTGCTCAGGCAACTCCCATAACTCTCTTTGAGCTTCAGCTTATTCATCTGTCAAATGGGAGTCACATGTGCCCTGCCCACATCAGCGTGGTTTTGAGGACCAGAACCTCTGCTTGAATCTCAGTTGCTCTTGTTGAGATACATTTACTATTCTTTCAACAAGTATTTTTGAGTATCTACTATGTACAATGCATTGAGGTCCAGTGACAAATGTAACCAACCTTGCTCTCCTGGATCCGACATTCTGGCGAGGGAGAGAGGCAGGAAACACAGAATTTAAACAGGTATTTTCAAATAGCAGGTAAGTGCTTGAACAAAGTGAAACAAGGTAATGGGATAGAGAGGGACAGTTGGGTGCTGTTTCAGACGAAGTAGTCCATGAAGGCTTCCCTGGGGAGGTGACATTGGCTCAAAGGCTAGAGAATGAGAAAGGGGCTGCCACCTGAACTTGACAAAGAACATTCTGAGGAGAGGTTGCATCAAGGACAAAGGCCCCAGATCGAGGACAAACTTGTGTTCCAGGAACAGTGAAAAGATTAATTTATCTGAGGACTCAAGATTTTGGATCATCTTTACTGTCATTATTCTGAATTATTTTTCAGGTAAGCTGCCTATTTCCTCTTCATTTATTAGGTCTGGTGGGTTTTTACCTTGCTCCTTCATCTGCTGTGTATTTCTTTGTCTTCTCATTTTGCTTAAGTTACTGTGTTTGGGGTCTCCTTTTTGCAGGCTGCAGGTTCGTAGTTCCTGTTGTTTTTGGTGTCTGGCCCCAGTGGCTAAAGTTGGTTCAGTGGGTTGTGTAGGCTTCCTGGTGGAGGGGACTAGTGCTTGTGTTCTGGTGGATGAGGCTGAATCTTGTCTTTCTGGTGGGCAGGTCCACATCTGGTGGTGTGTTTTGGGGTGTCTGTGACCTTATTATGATTTTAGGCAGCCTCTCTGCTAATGGGTGGGGTTGTGTTCCTGTCTTGCTAGTTGTTTGGCATAGGGTGTGCTGCACTGTAGCTTGCTGGTCGTTGAGTGGAGTTGGGTCTTGACGTTGAGATGGAGATCTCTGGGAGATTTTTGCCGTTTGATATTACATGGAGCTGGGAGGTCTCTGGTGGACCAATGTCCTGAACTTGGCTCTCCCACCTCAGAGGCACAGCCCTGACACCTGGTTGGAGCACCAGGAGCCTGTCGTCCACACAGCTCAGAATAAAAGGGGGAAAAAAAGAAAGAAGGAAAGAAAAAGATAAAATAAAATAATTAAAATTAGAAACAAAAATAAGTAAAAAAAAATTTTTAAGTAATTAAAAAAAAAGAAAGAAAGAAATAAGAGAACAACCAAACCAAAAAACAATCCACCAATGATAACAAGTGCTGAAAACTATACTAAAAAAAAACAAAAAACAAAAAAAAAAAAAACCAAACAGACAGAACCCCTAGGACAAATGGTAAAAGCAAAGCTATACAGACAAAATCACACACAGAAGCATACACATACACACTCACAAAAAGAGAAGACGGTAAAAAAATATATATATATCGTTGCTCCCAAAGTCCACCTCCTCAATTTGGGATGATTTGTTGTCTATTCAGGTATTCCACAGATGCAGGTACATCAAGTTGTTTGTGGAACTTTAATCCGCTGCTCCTGAGGCTGCTGGGAGAGATTTCCCTTTCTCTTCTTTGTTTGCACAGCTCCCGGGGTTCAGCTTTGGATTTGGACCCACCTCTGCATGTAGGTGGCCTGAGGGCATCTGTTCTTCGCTCACACAGGACGGGGTTAAAGGAGCAGCTGCTTCGGGGGCTCTGGCTCACTCAGGCGGGGGGAGGAGGGAATGTTGCTGGATTCTTTAGACTTTTTCCAAGGACTTTGCCTGTTACTGGGAAGGTGACAGCAATCACAGTGGACGGGGCTGTGAACGGGATGGGCAGGAGAGGCCGTCCCCTCACCTTCCCTGTTTTTTCTTGCTGTGGCCAATGTGATGCACAGCTGAGTTAGTGCTGGAGCTACAGGTCTTATTCTTGGATCAGGGAGAAGGCTCATCCTGTTGAGGATTATCTATAAGGAGACTGATTGGATGACCAGACCCTTCTGGTATCTTTTGTAGGGGGCAGAGTCAGGCCTGAATCAGCCCTGACTTCTGCTGTAGACAGGGCCGAGCCCCCCACTGCACCTATAACCTTGGCCCCCCTCTGCCCGTAGGTTTCACCCTCAACAACCAGGTACAGCAGACCATCACCATGCAGTATGCATGCAGCAAACTTGGCATCGACTTTGACAGCTTCCTTGCTTGTATGATCCGCCTGGAGACCCTCTTCAGTGAGTCACTCTCTCCTTTAACCCTATCTCATTTCTCCTGAGGTGCGGAGAGGGGCAGGGGGCAGGGCCAGCAAGCGGAACCAGACAGGCTTCAGAAATTGTGGTATCCTTGGGGGAGGGGAAGCAGAAACTAAAGAGGCTGAGGAAGCCCAAGCTGGCCACGCCTAAGGTGCTGCCTCCTCTGGGAGATTTAAAAAGATTGTTGTGCACCTACTACATGCAGTCACTGGGCCAAATGAATGAGTCCCAGCAACGGTCCTTAAATGGCTTTTAACATCTATGCCTCCATGGGGATCATATTGAGAGCGTGTGTCACCTCCCAGGGAGGGAAGAGGGGTCCCCTTCTGGAAACCTATAGATGGTCTAGTGCCCCCTTGGGCTCATGCTAAGGTATCATATTAAGGGAGGGAGTTTTCCTTCCAGTGAGGGCTGGGAAGTGTAAATTCTAACGGGGAAAGCTCAGTGACTGGATTACCCACAAATGGGGCAACCACCTCTGTTCCACGACCCCATCCCCTACCTCTGTTGAAAGAATTGCAAGTTTCTACAGCTTCTGAGGGGGGAGATGGCAAAAGGACCTTCTCTGCTCACATCTGGAAGTTTGTCTAATTCGGCAGGGGGACATCTGCTGTCTAAAACCCTCACCCTGGGCTCTGGATCCAGATCTAGCTTTTCGGGGTACCTGAAGCTGAGTGGGAGCTGGGAAGGGTGCAGGGGCCAGGGGAAGGTACCAGGTGGGGTGTACAGAGACGGCTCCCTGGCTGTTCCAAAGTCCAGGAACATCCCCATCTGATTTCATTCCTTCTCTGGCATTCTAGAACTGTTCAGCCTTCTGGACAAGGACCAGAATGGCATTGTCCGGCTCTCTCTGGCAGAGGTAAATGGTTTTGATAAACTGCTTGCTGATGGTACTTGAACATTCTTGGATGGTATTGATGCCGAGCGCTGTTAATTCACACTGACTTGTCTTATTTCCACGCGGATACAACGCATGTTCTATGGCAGGCGTTGCCAGGAGGAGTGTGATTGTCATCAATCTTTCAAATATTTTTATTTATAATTATTATTATTGTTGTTGTTTTAAAGGTAAAGCGACAGTTACATTTCAAATCATTTCAAGGATGCAAGCTCTTATTAATTTGGATGGAATTGTGGGTGGTAGGTACAATTTAAAGTGCCTAACTTTTAGGACCAGGCATCTTTGATTGACGTATAGAAGGATATCAGAAACAAAGAATTAAATTGCAACAAGGTAGAGTGCAGATGCAAAATAAATGGGTGTAAATCACTGTGTACAAAGCCCATAATGTCTTACGCTGACAACGTCGTGCCCTTCCCCTGTGGAGGGCTGCAGCCTATGCAGCAGGGCCTTTATTGACCTGTGGGGATGCAGGTGTGGGCATGTCCTGAGGGGCCAGGCCAGGAGGCATTGCCCTTGACCTGCTTCTCAGGCAGAGGAACTAGAGCATCAGGTTATTCCTGGCCCTGCCTAACTGTCTGGGTACAACCACTTCTTTTCTTCTCTAGAATGGGAATGTCATTGACCCCTTTCAGTGATCTAGGGAAGACCTTCCTGGAAGCATGTCTGTGGATGTCTACAAACACCCGCTCAATAGTGTTGAACCTGAAACTTTTGGAAGTCCCTTTGGGGCTAAGCTTTTCCTAAGTCACTTTTCCATGGGGCTCTGGCTCAGAGGGTAGTGACCTAGTTAAGGCCTTCCTTGCTTCCTCCTGCTGAGCAAGGCACTTACTGGAGGACACAGCTAGAGCAAGTCATACCACGTGAGGCAGGAGAGTGCCTCTGGCGCAGTCACACCAGCTCCTGAGGACCCCTGAGCTCACCCCGATCTCCTTCTTTTGCAGTGGCTGTGCTGTGTGTTGGTCTGACCCAGGGTTCTGGACATCAGTGACGCTCCCTGCCAGCCTGCCTGCCTCTTTTCTCCCTTTCTTTACAGTTTTGTGAACATTTATCCTCAGGGGAGCATTCACTGGTTATTCACCTCTTCCTTGCCGTTTGTTGTTCCCTGAGATCCTGGCCTGTCCCACTGGAGCAGTCCCGGGAGCCCGAGATCTCTTTCAGCAGCATTTAAGCTGATCCCAGAGCACAATGGAGAGACAGAAATTAATTAAAGTTGTGGGCCAAAATGGTTTCTGCCTTCCTCTAGTGATATGTAATCTGGGGGGTGCCCTGGGGTGTTCCTGCTTTAGAAAAGATGTTCTTGAGCAATGATGCAGCCCAAAGCTGCTGAAAGATGGGAAATGTGGGTGAATTTCTTGGAGGAAAGGCCTGCTATAGATTAAACTGCCTCCGGGGACTGCCTTCAGGAAAGGAGCTGCTCCCGCCCTTCCGAGGAGGGCGCAGGGAGGGTCTGCTGGGGGGAGAGGCCTTTCTTCCTCACACGCAGACGGGAGAAATTGCTATACTGCAGGTCAGCATGGGCTAAAGGAAAGGAAAGGATAGGAAAATTCTTGCTGAGGGGAATTCTTACCTGACAAATAGCTTGAGGGGAAATGCAGTTCAGGTTAGTTTTGCTCATGGCGGAACACAGCGATCTTTGTTGTTGGTAAGAAAATAGGTGCCATAGCCTAGTGTCCTAATGGGTAGTTGGAGACAGAGCTGACTCTCATACGCAGATGTTGGAAATGAAGTGTACAGGAAGATGAGTGTCTTAGTCAGTTTGGGCTGTCTGAGCAAATACCAGAGACCAGGTGGCTTATAAAAAACAGACACATTTTCTCACAGTTCTGGAGGCTAGAAGTCCGAGATCAGAGCAGCATAGTTGGGTTCTGGAGATCTCTCTCAGACTATAGACTTCTCATTGTGTCCTCACAGGGTGGAGAGCAGAGGGGAAGCAAGCTCTCTCATGATTCTTGGAAGAACGCTAATCCCATTCATGAGGGGCCCACCCTCATGACCTTATCTAACCCTAATTAGCCCCCCAGGTCCCACCTCCTGATACTACCACGTTAGGGGGTGGGGTTTCAACGTATGAATTTGAAGGGGATACAACCATTCAGCCCATAGCTGTGACCTACTGGAGAGAAAACACACATTTATGCCTTGGCCTCTCTATTAGTCTGATTAAGGATTAATTTTTGACCTCCAGAAGTAGAGCTGGAATAATGTTCCTTATAGGAACATGATTTATAAGTATGGTATAACAGCCATCAGCTTTTTTTTTTTGAAGTATAGTTGATTTACAATATTGTGTTAGTTTCATGTGTAGAGCAAAGTGATTTAGTTATATATATATATTTTTTCAGATTATTTTCCATTATAGGTTATTACAAGATATTGAATATAGTTCCCTGTGCTAAACAGTAGGACCTTTTTGTTTATCCATTCTATATATAATAGTTTGCATCTGCTAACTTCAATCTCCCAATCCATTGCTCCCCCCTTCCTCCCCCTTGGCAACCTCAAGTCTGTTCTCTATGTCTGGGAGTCTGTATCTGCTTTGTAAATAGGTTCATTTGTGTCATATTTTAGACTCCAAATGTAAGTGATATCATATGGTATTTGTCTTTCTCTTTCTGACTTACTTCACTCAGTATGATAATCTCTGATTGTATCCATGTGGCTGCAAATGGCATTATTTTGTTCTTTTTATGGCTGAGCAGTATTCCATTGTGTATATATATATATATATAAACCACATCTTCTTTATCCATTCATCTGTTGGTGGACACTTAGTTTGTTTCCATGTCTTGGCTATTGTAAACAGTGCTGCTATGAACATTGGGGTGCATGGATCTTTTTGAATTAGTGTTTTCTTTTTTTTCCCTGGATATATATCCGGGAGTGGGGTTGCTGGATCATATGGTGGCTCTATTTTTAGTTTTTAAAGGATCTTTCATACTGTTTTCCATAGTGGCTGCACCAATTTACATTCCCAGTGTAAAAAGATTCCCTTTTCTCCACACCCTCTCTAGCATTTATTATTTGTAGACTTTTTGTTGATGGCCATTCTGACTGAACACCAGTCAGCTTTAATGCTGTCTTCAACTCTCCCAAGGCCCAGCGGGGGGAAGGGGTAGGCCCTTAACTGAAGGGGGCTGTGGGAGCTCTGGGATCTCACCCCTCAGGGAGAGGCTCTGGGACGGCGCCCCTGCAGGGAAAGTTCAGTCATTGGAGGGTGGAGAAGGAGCTATATTTGTTTGGCAGCCTGTGGGTCCCAGAAGTAAAGAGGTCCTTCCACATGTAGTCAGAAGTATGAGGGAGCTTTCATCACCTGGGTCATCAGCAGGACCCAGCAGGTGTATGTCCAGCTGCCCTCAGGCTGCCTGGGGATACCACCCAGCCTGCCCCTGTCGGCCCAGGTGGTGTTAGTCTGATGCTCACTAGCCGGGTACAAGTCCCTGACCCACACCATTGTTTAAAAATAAAGTACTACAAAGCAGTTCTCCTTTACATTTCGAATATAGCGTGGCTGCCTAAATTGAAAGGACTGTGTTATAATCAGCTGGCAACAGGTAGTTTTATTTTTCAGGCCTACAAGCTACTTCAGGGAATAGTCTGGTAAGCAAAAAAACCAAACCAAACAAAAAAAAAAAAACAAAAAACAGCTTAGTTACAAAATGGATTTGCTTTGGGGGTCCCAGTCTCAGGGAAGTGTTGTTCTGGGGACTTCTTACCAGTACAGCGTGTGAGGCCAGCTAAGGATCTTAACACTGCATAGTTTTCCTCTTAAACACCTGAGAGTTTGCAGTATGCTCCTTTCTGCCCCCTGAATTAAGGCAGCAGAGGTGCTGCTTTTTGGTGTGGCCTCTTCATCGCCCCTCTATGTGGCTGCATCTCAGGCAAGATCAGCCCCTGCTGGACGGTGGCGCCTCGGCGCGGATCCCCCAGGGAGGCTCCTGCGCTTCCCCGGCCGAGCCCTCCCCACGTTATTGCGTTCACGTGTTTCACGTCTTCCCTGTTCCTGTGGACAGTCTGTGAATGCAGAGTGTTCCTAATTCCCCCAGAGCCTGGAACAGTGCCTGGCACAGAGCAGGTGCTCAATGAACGAAACCCGTGTCCTTTCCTTTGCAAATGAGGAGGTACTGTAGCATTTGGGCCCCACTTTGTTTTCCCAGTAGAGAGGATGGGTTTGCAGTGGTCCCTCACTGCAATTCCCGGCAGCCCCAGAGGGGAAGTGCTGATGTTTGGATGCGTTACAGCCAGCCTCCGTGGGCGGGTGAAGGGCTGGAGCGGGGGATGGTGAGAAGGAGAAGCTGTGTCCCCTGCGGGGTCCCCTGCTGAGCCGCTCCCTCCCCAGGCTCCTCCCCACCCCCATGCCAGGAGCACAGGGAGTTATTGCCTCCAGAGGGCCGCCTCCCGTGTCGGCGGGTCTTTGATTCGTGCAGAGAGTCTGTGGCGGCTCTCGGGTTCCCCACTTTCCGGAAGGAGAGTGAAGCAGCTCGGCAGGAGGCTTGAGGCAGCGGTGGGGGTCAGGGTGAGCCTCCTTCTGTTCCTCGCCATCCTCCCTCGCCTGCAGAGCCCCGCCACTTCTCTTAAAGGCCGAGCTTGTTTCCTCACTAGTCAACGTAAGGACACACACGCCACCATGCCGCCCCCAGACTCAACTGAGACCTCCGGGAGCATGGAACCTGACACCACGGCAGGAGGTGGTCAGGGGGTATCGAATATTCTGGGTAATTCCACACCAGCAAGGCCACCTCTAGCAAGTCCCCTTTCCCGTGAGAGCTTCGAGTCACGCATTATTAGCTTTCTGCTCACGTCACCGGCCCAAGCAGGGGTCTCGGTAGTTATGCACAATCTCAGAAGCAGCATTGAGCAGGGCTGGGAGAAGCCGGTGGCCCTGCCACACGCAGCAGGGGTCTCTTCCCACCAAGGTCCCGACAGCACCGGGTCGCATGGCATCCTGTGCGTCCTGCCCGGGGCGCAGCTGGCGGAGGCCCCCGCCCTGCTCGGGGCTCCCCTCCATTCCTCACCGCCTCCCTGAAGCCAGCCGCTCCTCCGGGCTGGGGCAGCGGGGCACAGTACAAAGTCCTGCATCAGCTGTTCTCACTCTGCCACCTAGGCTGACTTCTTGCCTCTCACTCCAAGCCTCACGCTGCGCAGCCTCTCAGATGCCCAGCATCTTTTCAGCTTTCGATGTTCCAGTTTCCCGCAGGCCCTGATCCTGTCATTGCTTCCTCTGTGGCTCCAGGACACGGCCAAACCCCACCCCCCAGCCCACGCTTCTCCGCTCTTCTTCCACGGGGGATCCCAGCCCCCCGGTCGACATCTCCCTTCATACATGAACCCTTCCCTTTGATGGGCTGGGTTGACCTCGAGAGTTCACGTAATTGGACAGGGGACAACCAAGACACCCCCCCACCCTGACAACCTCTCTCTGCACTGCAGAACAGACAGTGTCAGGAAGGACCTAGTGCGGGGACACCTACCTGCCACCTTTGCCCTGCTCCTCAGCTCCATGTTATAGACAGGGTGACTGTGGAGCCCATCTGTGTGATACAGACAAGGATGGAGAGAAGCGTCCTGAATCCCACCTGCCTTCGATCCTATCTGACGCGTACCTGTCATATCTGAGCTGCAGTCTTTGGGAAGGATAGCAGTAGTCACTTACTAGTGGCAGCTGTGTGGAGAAGGAGGGCCCATCTTCTAGTGGGGGAGAGGGTGATGATTTGGAGTTTGCAAGCTGTAAATACACATGTTGACTCCTTACAATTTTGGGAGGCCTGTGTCTGCTTCACCCGTTGATTAAACATAGGGCTTCATGGGGGATGGAAATGAGGCAGGGGATATTGTCCCAGCCACTGAGTTATGAAGGTCTTGTGAAGGCTGATGGTCCTTCTCCCAGCTCCCTGCTGTACTCTGGAGCAGAGCCAGGGGTGCAGGCATGTGGAGACCCAGCAATTTACTGCCATCTGCTGAAACTTGCTTTTTCTTTTTTCATATTTGTTATATCTACATTCTTATATTTTATAAATTTATTTCTATTAAAATGATTTTATGTATTATTTATTTATTGTTATACATTTATATGTTTATGTACACATTTACATATTTATACATTATCAATATATAAATATCAAGATATATAATAATAATATATAAAATCAATATATATATCAATAAATATCAACAACATATAAATAAAAGGACTGTATACTGAAGTCCCATGTATTATCCATTACAGTGAATGATTTTTAATATTTTACCATATCTGTTTGATCATTTTTGCTGAAGAATTTTCCTGAAGAAGTTTTTGTGAAAGTACATTGCAGATATCATGACATTTTACCCTATACTGTGCATCTCCAGCAAAGGACATTTTATTACGCAGCCACAATACTATTATCCAACTTAACAAAATTAGCAATAATTCTTTAATCACATCTAATAACCAGTCTATATTCAAATCTCCTTGATTGACTTAAAAATATACTTTTACAGTTGGTTTATTTGAGTGAGGATTCAACCAGGGTCCTCATTTTTCCGGTTTTAATCTACAGCCTTCTTCCATTTTTGGGGGGTATTGAATGATTGATGCATAATTGCAGCTTTAAGAAAGAGTATTGGTGATATGAATCTGCTCTATCTGCTTCTCAGTCTAATTAAATCTCATGCAGAGCGCCCATCCCCTACGGTTTCCTCCCTCTCCCCAGGACCAGGCAGGATGGTCTGTAGGGACGGGAATCTGGGAAAAGGGCGTCTAGTTTTCCCTCCACTGTGGTTGCCATCCAAGCCCGCCCGTCCTTGCCGGTGGCATCGCCTGCTGGTGGCCCGTTGGCTCCAGAACCATCTGAGCTGGAGCCTCCCCTTCTGGGCCACACCTGGTTTTTGTTCAGGTCACCTTGTTCTCTGACCCTGAGGTTCAAGGCTCCTTTCAGCCAGTGGGGTGGGGCAGTACTCATCCTGGCCCTGAGGACGCCAGCCCCCCGGGGAGGCCTGCAGACCAGCGATCTGCCTCTGAATATTCACAGAGGGGAACGGCTCAGTTAGTAAAAACACAGGAAAGCACATGGGAATTCTCTGGGATTTAGAAGGTATTGTGGTTCTGTGCATAGTGTAAGCCTTCAATTTCGGCTTGTTGAATCGAATTGAATTCAGCAAGGAAGAGAAGATTAGGAGATGAGAGACATTATCTGGTGATGGAATTCAAGCCCAAATGTTCCTGTAGTCACAGTTATTCTACTTATGCTCTGGGAGGGATTGGCAGGGAGCCCGTTCCAGAACCTCACAGACACCCATGTGTGGATTTGCACAGTGGGCTTACCCAGTGGGCACGAGGGGCTTCTGTTTGGCCCCTAAGCTACTCCTGGAGACCTGGAGTGGAATGCCCTCAGCCTCCTGAGGGCAGTGGGGCGGGTTCTCAGGGCGTGGAGCCATGCTCTTCAATTCTACTCAGTAATTCGATCAGGAAACGTCTTAAGCACCGACTACAAGCCAGGCTCAGGGCTCGCCCTGGGAGGTGTGGGGGGGGGGGGGTGAGGTGGGATGATGGGATGGTGGGTGGCGCAGGGATGAATAACAGAGGTCTCTGCCTCCCAGAACCTTCCAGGCGAATGGGGGAGACAGACTCCTACACAAGTAACACAATTTGAAACAGTGTAACATCAGTGCTGGAAGAGAGGTACAGAAAAGACAGGCCACAAGAAGAGAGAGAGGTTAATGCTGTCTCAGGAAAGGGAGCAGGTTTCCTGCAAGATGGGTAGGGATTGGGCAGCTGGGACTTCATTCAGTCATTTGGTAAATATTAATTATGCATCAGCTATATTCTAGGGATTGTGCGGGCACCAGTAAGTGAGAGGGAAAAGTGTTCCAGATGGAGGGAACAGCATGAGAGGAGGGAAGAGCATAGGAAAAGACAACAGCCTGTTTGGAAAAGCCTGGGCTGTGACTTTGAGGCCGTCGCTGCATCCCCCCAGGACCTGCTGGACCAGGAAGCAGCCAACTGCCTTCCTTGCTTCTTCCTGTCTTCTGTGCCAGGATCCTGCCTGGGGTGCTTTGCCCTTCTATATCAGAGGGAAAGAATTTCAGGCTATTCCCCAGAGAGGGCAGTATCCTTGGCGTCCTGAGGTTCAGGTTGCTGGGTAACGTCCACTTCCTGCACTCCCTGGGCTGGAAGCGCCCCCAGAGCTCTTTGGGCAGCTGAGAGCCATGTTCTGTGGCTGCTGCCCGGCACTGGGTCAAAGCACCTTGATGTGCAGCCAGCTGTAGCTTCTGCAGCTGTGTCCCCACCACCCAGGGTGAAGAAGAAAAGGCCAACTCGCGGAAAGCCCCTGGGAGAGGCCAGAAACATTCCCCTGGAGCTGAAAGCAATCCAGATGATTGGCCGAGGAAGTGCAGCTGGCCTCCCGCTTCCACCTGCGTTCTTGAAACATTTACTACTAATTAATTTCTGAATTACACAACAATGCACTTCCTAATTACACAGGGGAAGCACTAGCAGCTATAAAGGGGTCGTTATCTATTTCACAAGTGATTCTAATAGATGCTCTCCCAGAAATGAGAGGGACGGAGGAGCAGGGGTGGGGGTGGGGGGCGGTGGAGGAGGAAAGAGAGAGAGGGGGAGATTTTGGATTGAGACAGAAGGAAAGCCTGGCTGGCAGGTCCTCCTGGTCTCAGAGGAGGAGATCAGCTGTTTGGGGACCACAGCAACCCTTCCAGGAGACATGCAGCCGTCTCTGGCCTCAGAAGGAAAGCTTCCTCAGGAACCCTGCCAACTGTACAAACACCAACCAACACGGAAATGTAAATAATAACACGCAGACATGATGCAAACATAATTATAGCCAAACATTATGAGGAGAGAGACTCACTGGGGACTGGCCATGTTTTCCTGTCTGTAAGTCCCATTTTGCATTGTGGTGATTAAAGCAGACTAATTTTTTTCTCTCTCTCTTTTCTATTTTGTTTTTACTGCCACATAGAATTTTGTGTGTGTGTGTGTATTTATAGTAGATTGGATAGCACATTAAAACAAGTAAGTGGCTTTCATATCATGTTGGAATATCGGATTATCAAAGGTTTATTAGGCTCATCAAGCTTATTGAGCTCCTACTGTGTGCAGGGAGGTATGCTGGCCAGTGGGCTACATGAATAAGGTAGGATCCCTCCTGTGGGTAAGCCTCTATAGTCTGAGGAGAGAGACGTGTAAAAACAAGTGGCTTCAGCATGCGGTGGAGACAGGCACAGGGAACCATGAGGGCACTAGCTGCATCTTGGAGTTCAGGCAAGTCTGTGGAACAGAAGAGAGTGTGAACAAGGACTTTCCTCCACTCTTACCTAGATCATGAGGGCTGGAGCCCTTCCCAACTCTCAGCACCTGATTTACAGGTCGAAGGCCAGGTATGAAGGCTGTAGGCTATGGGTGGTTCTCCTGAAGGGTGAGTTGTATCTGCCACGGTCCATCGGGGGACAGAAACCATAACATTTATTTGAACAGAAAGAATGAAACGCAGCAAATTGTTATCTAGGTAAAAAGTTATAACTAGTAATTGAATGGATAAAAAGAGTACTTAAAGGTACCGTGGAGGTAACAGCTGTGGGAAGCTACTGCGTCGGGCTGAGTGAACAAAGGGAAGAGGTTGGAATTATTAAAACACAGAAATTTAGAGAGACCCCATCAAGCTGAAACTCAGACCTCTGAGAAGCTGGTGTCTCTGGAAGGGGAGGCTGTACCACAAGGGGGCAGGTTTTACAATTGTAGGAATAATTGCGGAGCGGGTTCACCTGCTGGGGGCGCCCCTTGTTGGCAGAGCTGAATATAGAGCCAGTGGACAGAGATTCAGAAGGTGGGGAGGGTGGTCCCATAAGCTGGAGGTTCGTTCATTCAGCCTCGATTTTTGAGTACCCGCAAAATATCAGGCATTTTGTGGCTTGGACCAGCCTTGCAGCTGTGGAGGTGGTGAGGAAAGTTTATAGGATCTGCTGTCGGGTTAGGTATGGGGTATGACTGGGAGGGAAGAGTCGAGAATGATTACAATATTTTTGGCTGGAGCCATTGAAGGATGGAGCTGACGGTAACTGTGGGTTTTTTAAAATATTTACGCCATCGATGATTATAAAGTTATGAAAAGATTCCATTTGAATTCACTGAGTAAATTAATCTGAAGAATGCAGTCTTAATAACCTGAGATGTATAAACCATTTTGAATAATCCAGGATATTTGCATGTTTCCTGTTCACTACTCTTATGAAATTATTATTTTCCCAGACAGGCCCTGGGAGTGGAAGTGGCCTTGTACACTCTGGGACTTTACTTTCTCACAAAAAATCTTCTAGAGTTTTTTTGTTTTTGCCTTTTTGACTCCTGCTACCTACCCATTGGTACCCCCCACTCCCCCCTCCACCCCCCCCATTGCTAGCTACTGAGGATTTGTCTGTCCTCACCTTTACCTGCTCAGAATTCTTCAGGGTTTCCTTCTCAATGTCTCCTGTTTTCCTTCTCAGTCTCCTTCTCTGGCTCCTTTAATGAGGTCAACCCCCAGATCCCCATCCTTTCTCCAGCCCAACTACCTCTGACTTGGTCTTGAGTTTCCAACTGCCTTCTGGGGATCTCCACAAGGTTGTCCTGAAGACACCTGAGGTTCTCCATGTTGCCAAATGAACTCATTCTTCTCCCTTTATACCTAATTTGCACCCCCCCTCCCAAATCCTTGATGTCACTTAATGTCATCACCTAGCCATTCTGGCTCCAAGCTCAGTCATCTTTGACGCCTGCCTCTCACTCATCCTCATAGCTGATCCATCACTGATTCCTGTCAGTTCTCTTTTCACTCCCTCCTTGTTTCCCCCTTTCCTTCCCACTGCTTGAATTCAGGCTATTCCCTTGTGTCGCCTGGCCTGTCCCGGTACAGAGGTCTCTAATTAATTCTTCTCCTTTCAAGCTCTTGCCTCTCTGTCCCCTGCATCGGGAATTGCTTCCTAAAGCAACAGTGCATCACTCTGGCTCCTTCTCAAAGCTCTCAGTGGTGTCCTGTTGCCAGCAGAATGATAGTCAAACTCTTAGCACGGTGTCCAAGAGCCTCCTTGGATGGGTCCCAAGCCATCTTTCCAGACTCCACCCCAGTGTCATCACTGTGTTTTAATCATGCAGGATGGCTCGATATTAACTACAATCACCAAGCATGCTACCTTTGCTGGGGCTCTTTCTTCCACCTGTGCTTTCATTTTGTCCCTCCCCGGCCTACAAATGCCCCACCCACCCTGCCCACTTCCTTCCACCCCCCAGGAAGGTGAAGAAGAGGACAGTTTCTTTACTTTTTTCCAACATGCCCAAACTCAAATTATAGCCCATTCAGTTCAAGCCTCCCAGCCAGGCAGAGAGAGAATTCCGGGGCCGTGGACCAGAGACGAAGGGTCTGCAGGACCCTGAACTTGAGCCCCTGAAGGCCCATCTGCCCACCCCAGGCACAATTTCAGTCCAGTCCAGAAGATGGTTTTCCACGCTGTCTCTCACCGTCTCTGGAGAAGAAGGTGCTTCCCTGCAATCTGTGATCGGCAAGCCCTTGCATGAATTAATCAGCAAATTCCCTGTATTTAGCCAAGTGACTGCAAGGAAAACCACTGCAGACTGAAGGGGTGTCTTCTGGGCTGTCTCTGGCCTCTTACTCTCACTGAGTTCCTGGCGCCCCAGGGTCCTCAGTACAGTACAGTCCAAGAACACCTGGAAAACAGCGTCATCCAGCAGCTTCCAGTCAACTTTCCCGCTGACCTTGCTGCACCCCAGGAAGAACTCCTGCTGCTTCAAGTCCTGTGAGGCCAAGGTAGACGCACGTGAGCCCAGGGCAGACGGCTCCAAGAAGGGGAGAACGTAAAAGGCCTTGGGAGCTGAGTACTGTGGGTTCGGGGGTCCTTGGAGCCCAGACTTCCTTGGGTAGAAATGACAGTGCCACCCCCCCCCGAAGTTCCTTACCCCTTTGATGATGTGCTGTGGGGGCATCCTCACCACCACCCGAAGAGTCACTTCCTCCTTTGGACCAGAGGTGCTGATACCATCCATGGGAGACAGGTCTGGAAGTGAGAAAGAGGACTGTTGGTTTGGCGGCATCCACAGGTTTTCCTACATCTTCCTGCCACTAGCCTTTCCAAATACGTTTTTATCTAACCCAAAAGTGAAACTGGAGACCAAGCCTGAACAGTGATTAAGGTCTTAGGACCACAACAACCCTCGGTGTCTCAGGACACCAGCATCGGCTTGGCGGCAGCACTGGTACACCCCTGACCCAAAGAAGCCGCACCAGAGCGAGCGGGGGCGAACCCTTTCCTTCTCTCCACCCGCCCAGGGCCTTCTCCCCAACAGGTACCTGTATCTGCGAGGCTCGGGCTGAAGGGATGGGTGAGCGCCAGGCCCAGGGAACGGCGAGGGGAAGGCAGAGCCGAAGATCCCGGGGCCTGCCCTGGAGCGGAGCTCGCCGAGGGCCCCGGGGCCACCTTCAGCCGGTCGTTCTCAGCTTTCAGCAGGTCCACCTCCAACTGCGGCAAGAACGCGGGGGTCTGGAGCCTCGGCCGCCAGGTCCCGCGGCCCCGCCCCGTCCAGGAGCCCCGCCCCGCCCCCTCCCTGCAGCCCCGCCCCGCGGCCCCGCGGCCCCGCCTGGGACTGACCTGCATGTTGTGCATGGTCTCCCGCAGCTGGTCCAGCTGGTGGGCCGAGTTGAGGGCTTCCAGGCGGATGTCCGTGAGCTTCATCTCCTTCTCCCACAGCTCGGAGCGCAGCTCGGACACCTCCTTCTTCTCGGGCTCCTCCTCCTCGCTGCCCTGGAACAGGCGGGCGTGGGGGGCCGGGGAAGCGGGGCCCCTGGAAGGAGGCAGGGAGCGGCGGGCGTTAGACGCTGAGCCCGCGGGTGGCGGTAACCGGTCCCACTGCCCGGGGAGGGGGCTGCAGTGGGGGGCACTCACTCGGGGGCGTCGGTGCCGGCGGAGGACGAGGCGGAGGACTTGATGGAGGGCGAGGCAGTCTCCGTAGCCTGGTGCTGCAGTTTGGGGGACGAGGGGGCCGAGGAGTCGGGCGTGGCGATCTCCTCGATGTCAGAGTAGGAGGAAGCGGACTTGGGCCCCTTCTTTATGCTGAAGGCTTTGTTGAAGGAACTTCGGAGCTAGAACAAAGCAGATCCGGGGAGAGAGCAGTCAGGGCTCCGCGCTGGAGACGGTGAGGGCGGAGGGGCTTCTGGGACAGAGGCCAGAAGCAGGGATGTGTCGGTAAGCAGGCCTCCCCCAAAGGCTTCACTGGTTTCATGGAATATGGACGGGAGACTGGCCTAGGAATTCGGGCTGAGAGAGTGGGACTTGCTGCTGTGCTATGGGAACTTTCTGGGTCTTCCCTCCCCCGTGAGGGAGCCGCACCCGTGAAGGGACGGAGGGGAGGCCCCGGGACACAAGGCGTGCCTCTCGGCGACCCCATCCCACCTTCTCCCGCAGACCAGCAACTGCTCCGTCTGCAGCCTGGCTCACCTGGGCCTCAGGACCCACCTCTGAGCAGGGCTCATCGGATCAGAATCTACCCACCAGAAACTTACACTACGATTCTGTGGAATCAACAGAAGGGAGTGGAACCAAGCTTCTTTTAGTGCCTCCTGTGCTCCGCACATTACAGGATGGTGAAAACAACCAGATACAAGTGCCTTCGACTATTTCCACTCAAATGTCCCAGAATAAGGGACACCTCCCAGCATTTCCTCCAGGTACGCAGGGGATTATAATCTGACCGTAACTGGCTTGGTCTTGGGTGTTGATGAGCTGGCTGTTAGGCATGAGGGAGGGAGACCAGGGTTCTGTCCCACACCCGTCACATGCATCCATTTAGCATGCGCACACACACGGGGAGACGGAGAGGCAGCCAGACACAGAGAGTAAAGGAGGGGTCAAAGCAAACCAGATCGCTGGGACAGCAAGAGAAGAGAGTGCAAATCTGAGGGCACTCTTTCCATGTGTGTCTCCTGGAGCCTGGGAAAGCTGCAGGTGGTGGCTGGCGCTGCGGGCGGGGCGTGTCAGGGTCTCTACCAGGCGGGACATAGGAAGACCCATCTGGTGATGGGGATGTGAGGGAGGGAGTGTGTGTGCGGGGGACATGCCATCACGTGGCTCAGAGTGTCAGGAAGCACCGTTCTCTGCAGAGATGGAGACCTGGGACTAGGACTCGGGCGTCCTGATTTTCAACCCGATGAAGACTTCTCTAGCCCCTGCCTCCCGGGAAGCCGTGTGTGTGTGTGTGTGTGTGTATGTGTGTACCAGTGTGTATGAATGTGTTTATGTGTGTGTTGTGTGTGCGTGTACGTGTGTGTGCACATGCAGGAACAGGTCCTGTGACACCCGTCTGCCGGGAGCACCCGCCCTCTAAGATCACCGAGATCCTAAGTGGGAACAGTGCTCTTTGTGGTTCCGTGTCCCCAAAGCAGAACTGCTGGGCAGTGCACTGTGTGGTGTGATGTGGTGAGGGAGTCCGTGGTCAAATGAGTTCTGGAAACAGTGGATCCAGCAAAATGAACCGGGACTCTGTCCTGAGATATGTGCGTGTAGAAGGCAGCGTTCCTCAGATCCGAGCATCTTGAAGGGCTGGTGTGGAACTCACCTGGGGCGATGCTGCACTAAGACTCAAGTCTCAGTAATCCCCTGCATTCAGGTCCTTCCTCCCTGTGCCCCTCGGTCAGGCTCTGGGGGAGGGACCTGCTCCCTGCCCGCCGCCCCTTCTGACCAGGGTCTGCAGGAAGCTCTGCATACCTCTCTCTGCCCATCACGATCCCACCTCCGTAGCTTTAGTCCCCTGGGGCCTGCCTTCCGGAATGGGTCTCTCGTCTGTGAGCTCCCTGAGCCTCACTCACTGAATTAAGCATTTGACACTGCTGGATTGTTATCAGTTTTATATGGACAGTATTTTTGTGTCCCTGGCAATTCTGCAGACTCCTTGAGCTCACAGACTCCGTGTTTCCTGTCCTCACAACACCCAGCACAATGTTGGGATAGGGTTTGAGTGGACCTTAACGTGTCTGGTTTGTCATGGATATTGTGGGTTCACTTTCTGTTTGTCTTAGACTTTTATACCCTAATCCCCGAAAGGTCTTTGGAAACCCCATGGCTGCTCAGAGGGCTTCAGGCTTTAGAGTAACCTGAGGTCCAGCGCTCACCTCTCTCTGGTTCATCTCACTCCAGAGCTAAATCTTGAGGCTACCCCCAAACTGAACTGGCCTCTGGCAATCTCTTCCATTTGGGGCTTCTAGGGTTTGATGGATCAAAAGATCAGGGCGCTCGCTTTCCAGACAGGGGGAGCGTGGTCTGACTGCTTTTATAACAGGTGGACTTTGGACCGGGGTCAGGGCGGGCAGGAGGAGGCAGAGCCCTCCCGCTCGGCGCCCGGGCAGACCTCTCCTCTGTCCTCGTGGGGCGGCCGTGGATGGACATGCAGGGGAGGGCGTTAGGGGCTTGGCGGAGGTGGTCACAGTTAGTCTCGTGAGTGGCCGTCTCTGTTTAGGGGGAGGGGGTTGCTCTGGAGATGGGAAGGGTACAGCAAAGGCAAAGAGAAAACGGAGAGGAGTGAGTGTCTTACCTCGTAGACCTGGAAAAAAATAGGGATTTGAAGTCAGCATTTTGAAGGGGAAAAAAAAAAAAGGAAGCAACACTTAATCACTCATTTCACACGGTGGCCCCTGTCTGGACTACACAAAGGTCTGTGGGGGGCTCATCACACGGGGACAGCGGGTGGCACATGCCCTCGTGGGGGCCCCCTCCTCCACACGGGCAGCAGAGGGGCTGGCGGTGTTTTCCATCTGCCTCGATAGTGTCAGAAAGGGCATCCCAAGTCAGTTTTGGGTTATCTGGGAAACAAACAAACAACCAAAACAACGCTCTCTGGACCGGTCAGGTAATACAAAGGTTCCTTTTGAGGTAATCTGGAAAGTTCCACAAATACCTCTCCAAAAAGTTGAAATGACCTCCAGGAGCATCTAGAATGAGTGGCTTTGTTCATAAAATCTTCTCTCCACAGTATGGGAGTGGGTGGAGACAGATGGGGCGTTCCCTTCTGAATGTCTCCTTCTGTTGCCCATCAGATGTCTGCAGGGCTGGAGGGGATGGCTGGCGGGGGGGTAAGTGGGCGGGTAGCTGCGGCAGACCTTGCTCTGGGCAGACGCCACCAGGGGCTCCTACCAGATGGGACTCATCGTGGTGAGTTCCGGAAGGCTGGCTCTCGTGCTGAGGTGGTGTGGTCCCCCAGCGGCCCATGCGGCTCCCCCAAACCTTCACCTACCCAGCTCTTCTTCTTCTTCTTTTTGGCATCGGCCTCCTTGCTGCTGCCGATGCTGGAGTGACTGGTAATGCTGTTGAGGCTCGAGATGCTGTCCGAGGAGTTCTGCCTCTTGATCCGGAGACCTAGGGGCCAAGCACAGGGGGCGATCACAGACACGGTGGGTTTAAAGGAGACGGCGTGAGGCTTAGGGCAAGTCTCGCTGCAGGAGAAGGAGGAGGAACCACCCACCTCCTCGTCCACATTCTTCCTTTTTTTGGATCATCCTCTCAACAAGCCTTTACTGAGTGCCAGTCACGTTTCAACATAAACAAAGGTTAAGGGATAAAAAAAGCAAGTAGGAAATGATCCCCATCCTCAAGAGGCTCCCAGTCTAGTAGGAGAAAAAGCAGCACAGAATCCAGTGCCCTCGGCTTGAGCAGGTGTGACAAGGGGCAGTCCAGGCCAGGCGTCCACAGTCCTATGGAGACAGTGACCTGACGCCCTCAGGACTTTCTCCAGGAATATTGGCTGGGGGGTCCAAGGCCAAGTGCCCCGCATTTAACCCCAAAAAGCTTTAGTTTCCTCATCTGATGGGCAGAAAATCTTTTCAGCTCTCTGAGAAGGTCTGCAATGGCACCAAAATGATGCCCTTTTCTACTACAGAGAAGGAAAGGGTTAATAAAGGAGAAGGCCTTTGAGTGTTGAAAGAACCGAAGCTCTTCAGGCAGGAACATTGGAAAATGATTTTAGGGCTGAAAAACAGCCCCTGCAAAGGCTGCGCAGGGAGCCGGTTGTGCACTGGGGCTCCTCAGGCTGGGTAGCAGGGCCGGGGAGGGGGGGAACAGCGAGGGGGATGCTGGAGGACAAGCCCGGCGGGGCGAGCCCTGGGGGCCCCTCGAAGGAAGTCTGCCTTGTGCCGAGAGGACTGGATTTTTAAAACCTTACTATGAAATCATTAGAGGTTCACAGGAAGTTGGAGAGAAATGGGCGGGGAGGTCCCCTGCGTGCACCTTTGACCCAGCCTCCTCCAGGCTTAGCATCTTGGGTGACTATGCACAACGTCTCACAAGAACAAGGAGAAAGGCGAAGTGGCAGGAGCTAGCCCAGAAGGAGGGGGCTAGAGGTGCCTCTCTGCAGCTGTTCCCCTGTTCAGTGCAGGAGACGTGGCTGGTTCTTTTCTCGTCTCTCCTTGACCAGCAATGGATCTTTCAACTCTAGTTTTCCCTTCATACCACAGGGAAAACGATCCTAGGATCCGATGAAGGAATCACCACGCTCCCAAAGCACATGGAAAACGCTTCGCTCCATGACCATCAAACCAAGGTTTGCTGCAACCCAGCATGCCTCCAGTTATTTTAAAAGGTATGCAAACTTCTCAAGGGAATATGCTTAACTGAAGTAAAGAATTTTTCGTTTGTATAAAAATGGAGCTATGAATCCATACATTTGTTTATATCTGCATAGAAAATTATTTCTGGAAGGTTTACAAGAAACTATTAGCAGTAATTACCCCTGAGGAGTGGGATTTGGAGGGGGGTTCGGGGAGAGGGATTTTTTATCTTTTACCACACACCCTTTTGTATACTTTACATCAGGGGCTGGCGAGCTTTTACTGTAAAGGCCAGACAGTAAATATCTTAGGCTCTGTGGCCATCTGATCTCTCTTACAACTACTCGGCAAGGCTGGGTGGCATTAAAGCAGCCGCAGACAGTATGTACATTAATGAGCATGGCTGTGTGCCAGTAAAACTTTATTTAAAAACAGGTGGTGAGGGCTTCCAGGGTGGCGCAGTGATTGGGAATCCGCCTGCCAATGCAGGGGACACGGGTTCGAGCCCTGGTCTGGGAAGATCCCACATGCCGCAGAGCAGCTAGGCCCGTGAGCCACAATTACTGAGCCTGTGCGTCTGGAGCCTGTGCTCCGCAACAAGAGAGGCCGCGATAGTGAGAGGCCCGCGCACCGCGATGAAGAGTGGCCCCCGCTTGCCACAACTAGAGAAAGCCCTCGCACAGAAACGAAGACCCAACACAGCCATAAATAAATAAATTAATTAATTAATTTAAAAAAAAAAAAAAAAAAAAACAGGTGGTGAGCCAGATTTGGCCAATGGGCCAGGGTTTGCCAACCCCTAGTTCACATTTTCCTCCAGAACGTGTATTGCTTTTGTGATAAATTTAATTTACAATTAGTTACTTAACAACAAAATGAAAGGCAGCAAAACAAGTATCTATCATCAGTTACTTGGGGGTCCAATTAGCTGTGAGCCTGTCAATTAAATTTTTCAAATATGCTATATGGTACTTTTAAGAGCAAAGGACGTGCTTTAGAATCAAACAGTCTTCAAAAAGTTAAGAAATCTTTTGTGCATTTAAAATTTTGTGCCATGTACATGTATTACCTATTTACAAGCAAAGTAAAGTAGCCATCATTGCTTTAAGCATTAGTTCTTTGACGGCCAAGTTGAACCTGGGTCAAGAAGAATGAGGAAAACATGAAAGCAAAAGGACAGGATTCACTTATCCATTCAACACAAATATAGCTGAAGAATCAGGTGTACTCAGGAAACTAGAAATAGCTCAATGTCCCAGACCCATCGCTTAGGAGCTATGTTTGAGCAGTTACTTGTCTTCTCTGATCTTATTCTCAACTGTAAAATATATTTTATAGGGTTGCTACCTGCGATAAACGAGTTAACATAAGTACAATGCTCAGAACAGTGCCTGGCATACTGGAGGTGCTCAAAAACGGCTGGCTGTTCCTGTGGTGGAAGCTGGGGCAGAGCCCGCAGGAGAAGTGATGGGAGATGTGGATGCAGGCAGAGAGAAAGCGCATCCTAGACCAGGAGGAGGGCGGTGCTCCTGCTGCAGGGTTTGCATGTGTTCTCTTTCCCTTTAACTTGCTTTTCTGAAACGTTTCAAACTCACAGAAACACTTAAAGCACAGCACAAGGGAGGACACCCACAGGCCCTCCCCACCATATAACTGTGATATTTTGTTATATTTGCACCAGTGCACACTCTCTCTGCATACAGACATGTGCACACACATACACACACCCACACACAGAACATTTTCCTGAACAATTTGAAAGCAAGTTGCAGACTTGACACTTTACCACTAAACACTTCTAAGAATAAGAGCATTATCTCACAGCATCAGTATTACACCTAAGCAAATTCAAATTGCAATGATTTCTGATCTTAAATGATGTGGCTGGATCACTCTGGGGGCAGAGTGACAGGAGGACTGTAGCAACACAAGACTAGTTAGGAAATTACTGTGATAACCCAGAAGAAGAGTGACAGCCTAAGCCAGGGGGGTGACAAGACAGCGGAGGACAGACATACAGATCTATGTGTGAGTTACGTGTAGAAGCTAACTGACCACACAGGGTGAACAGGGAGATGTAAAGGATAACACTCCTATCGGTGGGTTCAGTGACCAGGCAGGTGTTTATACCTGAAGTGGGCAAAACTGCAGAAGGGAGAGCGGTAAGCAGTTGGAAATAGAGGTATGGGATTCAGGAGCGTTACACAGATTAAGAAAAGGGACATACAGACGAAGAAGTTGTAAAACCCATTGAGTTAATAAATGAACTCAGCAAGTTTGCAGGATTCAAGATGAACATACAAGAAAATCAATTGTATTTCTCTATACTAGTGATGACTAATCTGAAAATGAAATTAAGGAAACAATTCTATTTACCATAGGATCAAAAATTAAATTCAGCAGAAGAAATGCAAGACGTATACTGAAGGCTGCAAAACACTACTGAAAGAAATTAAAGTATATCTAAATAAATGGAAAGGCATGCCATGGTCATGGAAGACAGCACTGTGAAGACGACAATACTTTCCAAATTCACGTACTGAGCCAATACAATCTCTACACCAAAATCCCAGCCAGATAATTTGCAGAGATTGACAAAGTGACCCTAAGATTCACATGGGAAAACAAAGGGCACAGAGTAGCCAAAACCATCTTGGAAAAGATCAAATTTGGAGGACCCACACTTCTGATTTCAAAACCTACTACAAAGCTATAGTAATCAAGGCAGGGTGGTACCTGCTAAGGATAGACATATGAATGAATTAATGGCATAAAACTGAGAATCCAGAAATAAACCCATATATTTACGGCTGATTGATTTCCTGCAAGACTGCCAAGATAAGTGAATGGGGACAATAGTCGTTTCAACGAATGGTGCTGGGACAGCAGGACAGCCACTTATAAAAGAATGAAGTTGGACCCCTACCTCACACCATATAGGAAAAGTAACTCAAAATGGACCAAAGATCTAAATGCAACAGATAAAACTATATAAAACTTTTAGAAGCTAACGTAGGAATAAATCTTCATGACCTTGGATCAGGCAACAGTTTTTTAGATACAACACCTAAAGCACACACACACACAAATCGAAGAAAAAAACAGATCAATTACACTTCATCAAAATGGAAAGCTTTGGTTCTTCAAGGTGAAGCGGAGCAGGACCCTGTGGTCCTTGCCACCCCCATGTCCTCAGCCTGCCTTTTGTGTGTGGAAAAACTTTAGCCAAAGAATAAGTTTAATCAGAGAAGTGAGAAAATGCAGAAACAAAGGAAAACAGTCAAAGGAGACCAAATAATAATAGGTTAGTCATTAAGCATAGTCAAGGACCTTTAGTTCCTCCTTAAGGGCTACAGATAATATTCTGAGCCGTACCCTGTGAGCTGTCTTATAGACAATGAGACCCCCACCAGGTGGAAGAATTTAACTACATGATGACCAGGCTGTAGCCATGACATAAGCTGCCACAATTCCGAGAACTGGCATCAGGGAAATGGGAACAAACAGACCCTGGAACTGAAGATTAACTGTACCTAAAAGAATCAAGATGACACTGGTCAGACCACTGATGACCAATTTTAAGATGACTGTCAGAGCTGACTCTGCTATTTCTGCATGTTGCCCCCTCCCTCTGTCTATAAAAGCTGTTGCCCACTGATTGTCAGTGGGGGGAGTCGGCCTTTGGACAGGTGTCTGTCCTCCCCACCGGATTGCCGGCATCCAAAATAAACTTTCCTTTCCACCAACCTGGCCCCTTTATTGGCTTTTGAGCAGCGAGTAGCCGGACCCCACTTTCGGTTACAAAGGGACAGTATAAGAAAGTAAAGACAACTCACAGAACTTGGAGAAACAACTCAAACAACTTGGAGAAAATATTTGCAAATCGTATATCTGATAAAGGGCTAGCATTCAGAATATATTAAAAACTCTTAAAACTCAACAGTAAGGACTTCCCTGGTGGCGCAGTGGTTGAGAATCTGCCTGCCTATGCAGGGGACATGGGTTCAAGCCCTGGTCGGGGAAGATCCCACATGCCGCGGAGCAACAAAGCCCGTGAGCCACAACTACTGAGCTTGCATTCCTGGAACCCGTGCTCTGCAACAAGAGAAGCCACCGCAATAAGAAGCCCGCGCACCACAACAAAGAGTAGCCCCCGCTCGTCGCAACTAGAGAAAGCCCGCATGCAGCAATCGAAGATCCAACGCAGCCAAAAATAAATAAATAAAACAAGTAAATTTATTAAAAAAAACCCAAAAAACTCAACAGTAAAAAGAAAACCTGATTGAAGAATAGGCCAAGGATTTAAATAGACATTTCTCCATAAAGAGATACAAATGGCCAATAAGCACATGAAAAATTGCCCATTATATCCTTAGCCACTGAGGAAATTATAACCCAAATCATAATGAGATACCACTTCACCTCCACTAGGATGGCTATAACAAAAAAGGACAACAGCAAATGTTGGCAAGGATGTGGAGACACTGGAACCTCAAGTTGCTGGGAAGAAGGACAATGGTGCAGCTGTTTTGACAAAGTTTGGCAGTTACTCAAAAAGTTAACAGCGTTACCACATGACCCAGCAATTCCACTGCTGGGTATACACTAAGAGAACTGAAAACATATGTTCACACAAAAACTTGTGCGTGAATGTTCATTGTCGTGTTATTCGTAACAGGCAAAAAGTGAAAACAACCCAGTGTCCACCAACCGATGATGGATAAACAACGTGTGGTCCATCCATACAATGGAGTATTATTCATCCATAAAAAGGAATGAAGTCCTGACACATGGTACAACATGGGTGGAGCTTGAAAACATTAAACTAAATGAAAGAAGCCAGCCACAAAACACCACATACTGCATGATTCCATTTACATGAAATGTCCAGAATAGGCAAATGCACGGAGACAGAAAACGGATTAGTGGATGCCGGGGCTGAGAGGAGGGAGGAAGAGGGAGTGATGGCTAAGGGGTTCAGGGTTTCTTTGTGGGGTGATCAAAATGTTCTGGATTTAGATAGTGGTGATGGTTGTAAATACAACCTTATAAATATGCTAAAACCCACTGAATTGCATGTGTTAAAAAGGTGAATTGTATGGCATGTGAATTATATCTCAGTTTAAAAGAAAAAGAGATTACAGAAGCTACCGGATAGACGTGAACACTAGAGAGAGTATGCACAGTCAGAAGAAAAAGCTGACGCTGGAGCCCTGGACAAGATGTTTTCCTTGTGATGAGAAAACTCTTAGGATTTACTCTCAACCGCTTTCATGCAGCTGTCTGGGTTAATTGTATTAATCACGTGGCACCTTGCATTCTTAGTACTTATTTATCTCATACCGGAAGGCTGCACCTTGTGACCACCTTCATCCACCCCCAGCCCCCCGCCCAGATCACCCCTCATCCTGACTTTCTCTAGCAAAGCTTGACTGGCTGTTAAATCCCAGGCTAACCTGTCACTTGAGCCCCATGGAATCCACGTGATCTCTGTCTCATTTGAAGAGTCGATTCATTCCCCTCGGAGAACCGAAGTGAGGATCAAGTGGGGTTATACACACGTCTGCGCACGCACACGTTTATGTCAAAGCGGAAAGTGCTAGTGTTTTAGACTACTTTCTAGGGCACTTTTAGTTTCATGGCAAATTTGAGCGGAAGGTACAGAGATGCCCCACTACCCCCTGCCCCCCTACATGCACGGCCCCCCCACTATCAACATCCCCACCAGAAGCTACATTGGCTACAATCGATGGATCTGCACTGACACGTCACCGTCCCCTGGAGCCCAGAGTTTACACTGGGATTCGCTCTTGGTGGTACCTTCTGTGGGTCTGGACAAACGGATGAGGACACATATCCCCCATCACCGTATGCTACAGAGTGCTGTCACCGCCCTGCAAACCCTCTGCCTGCCCACCTCCGTTCCCCGCCCCCAGCCCCGAAAGCCACGACCCGGTCACTGTTCCCAGAGTCCCGTCTCTCCCGGAATGTCATACAGTCGGAATCACACAACACGCAGCCTTTCCTGACTGGCTCTTGCGCTCAGCAGTGTACCCTTAACACGGTCGGCATCTTCTCGCCGTTTGATAACTCGTTTCTTTGCAATGCTGAGTGACATTTCGTGGTCTGGCTATGGCAGTTTATTCATCCGTTCGCCTACCGCAGGACATCGGGGTTGCGTCCGAGTTTTGCTGACTGTGAATAAAGCTGCTGTAAACACCCATGTGTAGGTTTCTGTGGGGACATAACACTTCAGCTCCTTTGGGCAGATACCAAGGAGCGTGACCGCTGGGCTGTAGAGCAGGGGTACCTTGCGTTTGTAAGAGGAAAGTGCTATGTTAACGACCGTCTTCGACAGTCATTTGAGGTCGGAGGTGAGGACCCTCTCCTCTCCCTCACCCTCTGGGGTGGTGGGGTCATGACCCTGCTGCTCCTTGCTGACCGTCCGAGGGCCCTCACCTTCTAGAAACCTGACGTGGAGAGAAACCCTGCAGTAAGCCTTTTTCCAGCCCAGCCCTGTGGCCGGAAGGCCTACCTTTGAGTGTGGCTTCTGAGGCATTGAGGGCCCCCTGAATGACGGCCTGGGCCTCAGAGTTCTTCTTCTTCAGAAAGTCTATGGTTTCCCGTAAGTCCAGTAGCTCAGTGTCCTGAGAGAGAAACGAAGTGGTGTCACGGGTGTGGCTGGGGGACACCTGCTCTGTGCCCGGCCAGGGGCTGGGCTCGGGACTCTCCAGACCCAGGGGAGGGCAGGGAATCGGGGCAGGTGGAGGCCCAGGGCGGCAGGAGGGAGGGGGCTGGCCTGGCCTGTCCGTCCCCCCACCCGGGCTCTCACCTTCTCCTCGGCTGTCTCTGCCAGGTGCCGCAGGCGGCATGTCATGCTCACCAGGCTCTGCTCAAAAGCCGCCACCAGGTTGGCCTGAAACAAACACGTACGGGGGTTCCCCAGGTGCCTGGGTTTGGGGAAAGGAGGGGACGTCTGTGGGAGATGGCTGAGCTGACCAACGGCGTAGAGGCTCTTACACCTTGGTTCCCTTTCTGGCCCGAAGAACATTCCTGGGGGGCCCAGCTCCTTGAATGATGAAGCGGCACAGACAGCACCAGGGTGGGGCAGGTCTTTGGAGGCGTCTAGAGATGCGACACCTACTGTTTGCAGAGGTGGGAGTGTCCCCTGTTTCCAGGGGGGCGTCGCTTTATCCTGGTGTAACTCCTCCCCCAGGGCCCCATCACTCCCAGAGAACGGCTTTGGGACAGCTTCCCAGCCCCGCGCCCAGGGGGGCCTCCATTCTTAGGTTCTGGCTGCTCTTTCCCTGATCCTGGGGCTGGAGCGGTAGCTTGGGCCACCTCGCGGCAATTCCACAGTCTGGCCACTAGGTGTCGGGCCGGCTCCGCGAGGGGCCCCCAAGGACCTGGTGGGGGGCAGCAGGGGGAGCGGCAGGAACTCCGGCTCTGCCAGCAGGAAGGCCTGCAGGGAAGGGGGGCGTGCTGAGGCTGGGACCAGAGAGGGGGACGCTCGCTCCGGGAGAGGAAAGGCCGTGGCTGGGGGGGAGTAAACTGTGGCCCTTCGAGGGAGGGGCGCACGCCACACAGAGCTCTGGGGGCCTGTAACCCCTGCTTCCCCTCGGCCAGTGGCTCTGCCTCCCTGGGGGTCGACCCTAGTGTTCGCCCCCTGTCCTTGACACAGGCTGGAGGCCTCTCTAGTGCAGGCCGGGCTCCTTGGCAGGTCTGTGCCACGATGGGGTTACCTCCACCTGCTGGACCGGGAGCTCCTGCCTTCCTGGCCTTGGGTCACCTCTTGTTTGGTCCCTACGTCCCTGCCCGTCTGTGAGTGCATGGCTCCTCGTGAGAGGCCCTGAGATCCCGGCTCCTCGGGGCTTTTCTGTGCCGGCCTCTTCCCGTCTGGGGCTCCCTCTCCTCTGGGGGGGCTGCCGCCCCGCATCCTGTCCCTCCTCTGAGCCCCCCTCACCCCCAGCCCCACTAGGGAGCCTGTATGCCCTCGGGGCTCAGCCGGGGGTCTGGAGAAAGGCTGGCATGTGGGAGGGGGAAGGCGTCTAGGCTGTGCCCAGCGTGGGCAGCTGGGGAGTCCCGGTGAATAGGACACAAGGTCTGGAATCGGGGGACCCTGAGAACAGCAGAGAACCTTCCAGAATCCAGGACTCTGACCCTCAGTGAAAGCCTGTCTCCAAAATTCAGGACCGTCATGTCTGAGCATTTATTTTGTCCTCTCTTAGCCAAAAGGAACTTCCTGTTCTAAGAGAGTCACCTTCTAAACTCATTCCCTTGGCTCTGGCCCAGACTCGACAGCACGACACTGACAGGGTGTAAATGAGTCAGACAGGCTCATGCTCTCTGACACCCCTCCCCGGCCGCCGTCTCCCAGACATGAACTTCCTGGGCTCTGCCGGACGTGATGGCCTTGGGTGAGGCGCCAGGGACAGAAGAGATGGGTCTTGTTTCTATTACGATTCTTACGGGTCCCCAGCTGTGGGGAAAAGGCTTGATAGGAGCTTCGTGCAAGCCAGTAAGAATACAACTGACCAACTGAGAGTTTGGGAAAGAGAATAAAGAGAACACAGAGAACAACCAGTGTGGTGAAGACACCGCTGCCAGAATGCATTGGAAACACGCAAAACCGCGGTGCAGGGTCTTCTACCTGATTCCAGTGAGACCCAGGCCTGACAGCTGGGCTCCCCAGAGAGGAAGGGAAGAGAAAAAAACCAGCAAGGACTGCGGAAATTGCAGACATGGTTACTTTGTGCAAACACTTGGAAAGCTCCGCAGATCCGGCTCAGCTGTTGTTTACAGCTTTGGGGGAAAATGGCTCTTATGTTCTCTTTGCAGCTCAGTCGCCAGGGAGAGGCTTCTGCGGCCTAGTTTGTGGGGCAGCTTCGTTTCTCCCCATCTCACAGGGTGGAAAAACCGAGGCCACAAGAAACGTATTCTGAGCGGATGTACTCTGGGCAGGCTGAGGGCGGTGACAAGCACGCGGGCCCCCCAGCTAAGCTCAGGGGCCCAAGAAGACAAGGCAGCTGTGGGCGAGGAGCCGGAGCCCGGGCTGGCCTCCTAACAGTGTTGCGGTTCCCAGATGCAGCCCCACTACCCAGCTGTGTGCCTGCCCAGCGACGGGGTGAACAAAGACACGGATGCGCCCCAGGGCAGAGGCCGAGGGTTCCCAGGGATCTATAATTCTGATCCGTTGACTATTTCTGTCCACGGCCGATGGCAAGGCTGTTCCCACCTCCGCGCAGAACCACTGATATAAACCCTTTTCTCTTTCTCTAGGGGGTTCACAGACCATCGGACGGGCGCTCATCCGTACCTATTAATTAGGGTGGGGGTGAAAATGTCTCCTTAGAGACATCCCGACTCGGAGGAGGAGACCAGTCCCCAGATCCTCCGCTGCCTGGAATCAAAGCCCACGGGACACCTCATGAGACAGTTCTCCTGGGGCTGAACTCATGTAGTTTGGGCCCAGACAGCTGCCCGGCTGTCCCCTCCCCGGCACTCACGTTGGCGGAGAGCTGCGACGTCAAGGTGGCTACTTTCTCCTGGGATGACTCCAGTGCCCTGCGAAGCTTCCGGATTTGCTGCAAAGGAGAGGGAGACGCACTTACAGTGGCAGAAGAGGTGTAAGGCTTGCAAGGAGATGGGGTGCAGGGGTGTTAGGAGGCTGGGGCGAAGGCTGGGGACCCTACCTCAGACTGCATCCTCTCCTCAGCCTGGAGAAGGAGCACAGAAGGGGGGTGGGGGGAGGAGGGAGAGAGAGAGAGAGAGAGAGAGAGAAGGCGGTTACTACAGAGGCAAAGGCAGCGCGCAGAACTCGAGGAAGCGAGATGCAGAAGCACCAAGAGGCTGAAGCCCTGGGGCCGGGCCTGGCTCCTCACGGGGTGGGCTCAGACCCCAGACCACGGTTCAGTAAAACACACCTCTGGAGCAGAGGTCACAGCCACCTCTGCCATTGCCAAGAAGGCCAGGAAATGAAACTGCTGATCTGAAGGCTAACCCTATCGCCACCAACTTGAAGGAGTAAAGCGTTAGGGGCAGAACGAACCTAAGGACCAGCTTACGCCTCACGGGCAGACGCGGGCCCAGGGCCCACGAGGAACATGCGGCAGATTCTGCACACAGCGAGGGTTCTGGGGTCCCTGAGCGCGGCCCACCCTCCCGGGCACAGAACGCCTCCACGACCAAGGGATTCTCCGTATTTCAAAGGAGGCACAAAAGGCGCCAGGGTCGCTCAGGGATTGGAGGTGAGGCCGGAAGGACCACCGAGGTCTAGAAGCGCCCACTTCGTGCCCTAAGCTCCAGGGGCCCCCACCCCGCCCCGCCCCGCCCCCAGGAGGGTCCAGGGCGCAATTTGGTGCTGGGGGTGTGGGGGGGGAGAAGCGAGGCTCTTACTGAGGAGTAGGTGGAAGAGGCACTGGAGGCCAAGGACAGCACTGAGCCGTGAACTGCAAGAGAAGCAGAACGCAAAGGGTTAGCAAAGCGCTCGGCCGGGGAACCCGGGGAGGGTTCCCGGGAGGAGCGCTAAGGCCAGGGTTTGGGTTCTGATCCTGGAGCAGAGAGGGAGAACAGAACAGAGCACGCGGCTGTCTGCCCCGCCAAGGACTCGAGTTCCGGGCAGGGCTGGCCTGCCCCCTCCGGCCCGTGCTCTCTGACAGCCGGGGCGAGGGCCCTGTGCCCGGCCTGCTCCTCCGAGGGCGCAGGGGTCCGGGAGAGAAGATGCTCCCGGGCACGTGTCACCGCCTCCCCCATCAGGAAAGCACCATCGCTGCTGAGGAAGAGGCAGTTCCCATCAGAGCTGCTCAGAACGAAACGCAATTCTGCCTGTGCCTCCTCTTCGCAGTGGGGACCGTTCAGATGAGAAAAGTCTCCAAGTGCAAGACACTCATTCTGATTCTTCATGAACGACAGCCCTACTGACAGAACCGGAGCATGTTGGCAAGGAAAGCCCCCGGGATGCGCGTCCTGATGTCACCGAGTCTCACCCCCAGAAAGCTGGGCTCCAGCTCTGGCCACCGCGCCCAGAGGGCCGCCCTGAAGCCGGTCTTCGGAACGTTCTTGAAAGAGGAATGAGATGCCTAATTCTCTTAAGGCTTTAAGAGCTACCTCTGCGTCCCCGTAAGCGGTCCTGTCCTCTGATGACTCGGGGGATGGGAGGACGGTGGCGGCGTGCTCCGAGAGCGCCATCTAAATAAGCCTTGCACGCTGCCTCCCCTCCCCCACCCCCGGGAGAGGCTCCATCCCAAAGCCCCAGGGCTAGACGGTGCTACCCAAGGTTTCTGGGCCCCCAGACCCTTCAGAGGGATGGGCAGAAAGAGCTGAAATGGCCCAACTGGGTGTTCTGTGAATCAGACACGTGCGCGGTGGCGGCAGCGGTGGGCGAGGGGACCCAGCAGAGCTGGAATGAGCGTGAACCGCGCTGGCATGAAGTCTCACCGTCGTCCGTGGGGTCTCGGAAGGATCCTGACCGGATCATCCCCTTGGGTCTCTCGGCCAGGGACAGGGTGCTCCCCATTTGGGAGCCGCTGTACAGCTCGAAGGCCGCCTCGTGGGTGGGGATGCTGTTGGAGCGGGTGATTCTTGGCGTGGTGGCCGCAGTGGGACTCACTGGAAGGACAGAGGGGGGGACAGGAGAGGGAGGGGAGGGCGGGAGAAGAGGCAGGGGCGTCAGCTTCCGGCCCCGGGGGCGGGGCGCCAGGAGCAGAGGCGGATGGAGGGGCGGAGAGGAGGCCGGGCGGGGGGGGGGGGGGGGGGGCGGCGGGTGTGCAGGGGCGGGCGAAGAGCGTGGCCTGTTTGAACGCCTTTCCCTCGGGCCTGTCTGCCCCGGAGAGGTCGCTTTCGAAGGTCAGGCTGGGGGCCTGGCAGCTTTTCTGAAACCTTCGCATCACTTGGATGTGCCGATGAAAACGGGGTGTCGTGTTTCTCTAACACACAACGGGCTGCCGGGGAGGCCTGAGAGTTCAGAGCAAGACTCAGATCCGAGTGATGAAGAGAACCAGAGAGAGACAGCGGTCAGGCTGTGGGGCACACAGCCGGGCACCACGGAGGGGAGCGGGGCTCCCCATAAAGCACGCCGCTCTGGGCGCGTGCCCAGCATTACCCTGGCTGGAAGGCCAGAGCCGGTGAGCGTGTCCGGAAGGCTGTGCAGCCCTGCTGGCCCGCAGCCCCGCCCCCTCGGCCCCTGCCTCTCGGCGTGCATGCTTGGGGTGCGGGGGCTCCTTGGACACTCCGTGGACGTCCAGTCTCCAGGAAGACCTGGGAAGAAGACAACCTCCCTCTCTCGGGGCCCTTCAGCGTGTGTGAGGTGATGATCGTGGCTTGGCCTGGCCCCTCATCCCCCTGTGTGGTCTCCATGGAGACGGACAGCGAGCTGGCCCCGCCCTCCCTTTAATGGCTCTCAGGGACCAGATGACCTTCCCTTTAGCATCGCGCCCTTCTCTAGCAAGATGACCCCGACTCCTAGTTTTCTCAGATTCCCCAGTCGTCCCACAGGCGATGTCCCACAGTGGATTTGGAGACGCAGGAAGGAAGCAACAGGCCGGCCCGGGCTCTGTCCTCAAGGGCCCCTGGCACTCGGCCCCCAGGAAGCAGGGCCGTGGGCCCCGGCCTTCGCCCCTCCCGTCTCTGAAGCAGAGTCGCCTCCTGCTCACAAGCTGCCCCTTCTCCTCAGACACCAGGAAGGGTGAGGCCAGCACGGGGCTCCCTCAGTCCTGCCTCCGGGATTGGACGGTCCCGGCTTTGGGGCAGACCCACCTCTGCACTCGGCCGCTCACCCCCTGCCTCCCCAGCTGCCCAACGCTGCGTCGCGGCGCTGGGTGCGGCGGCTCCCTTCCGGCTGCACCGGGTTTTGCTGTGGGCCTCCCTGACAGCTCTTCCACGCCAACAGGCAGACTCTCTGATGCTGCAAGGACCCCACAGCCTGGGCCCAGGGGCCACGTCTCAGGTCAGGGTCTAGGCGCACTCGGCCGTGCGTCTCACGGTGGATGGATGAACTGAGACCCGTGAACCGGCCGCCAGGGCGCGAACCGAGTATGAGGTGAAGCCCAAGGCCCCGCTGCCCTGCCTGCCCCCCGGCACGGCGGTGACTGCGGACACTGACCTATGTTGGTGAGCTGGCCCTTGGCGCTCAGGGACATGGACAGCGCAGGGGGCGACGGCAGCTCTGGTTGGTCGTCGGACTCGGGCAGCCCCCCGATGGTGTGCGAGTGTCGCCGCTCCTTGGCCTCCTCCTGGGACTGGAGCTGGTACCTGCGGGCGGCAGCCAACAGCTCGGTCTGGGCTTCTACCACCTGAGCTCAGAGGTGGGCTCCCAAAGCAGGACGAGGAGGTGGGAGCCGTCGGGGCTGACTACGGGGGGTGGGGGGGGGTCAGCATCCTCCCAGACCTCGGGAGGGGCGGAAGGGCTGGGGACGTCCCTGCGGGGCTGCCCGAGGTGGGCCGAGATGACGGAGGCCCAGGACAGAGCTCGGCGTTCGAACCTCCCAGCAGCAGGAATCACCAGACTGCAGGACCTACTGCCCACCTGAGTGGCCAGAGGTGGCCCGCTCTCCCTCAGGCTTGGAGGGGGGGAAGTTCTGGCGGGACTGGGGCAGACAGCACGGGCTGGTGCAGGGAAGTGCGTGAGTCCCATGTGCAAGCCTGTCTCTCCTCTGTCACCAGAGCCCTGGCTATAAGGTGACGCACACACACAGTGAGCCTGGGTGGGGTGTACGGGAACCAGGTACACGTGACCGGCCGAAAGGGGCACCGCATGCATGACTGGAGCCTGGGACAGGGCAAGTTACGGTTTTTCATGCAGACCAGGAGCCCCAGGTATAGGAAAGAAAAACACACGTAAGGGTTACCTGAGCCCCTTCTTGGGAAGAGTATTCCGATCCCGCTGATTACTGCGGAGGAAAAAAAGAGAAGCACGTGGGTCCATCTTAGGAACTAGAGTTTGGGACCAGAGGTTTGACGGATGCAACACCGGGACCCAGGGCATCCGACTGTGAGTCCCCCGCCTCCATAAACAAAGGGGAGGTCAGCCACAGCCGCCTCTGGGCTCACAGTTTGAGAAATTTATCTGAGACGTTCGATGTTTTTCTCTGATTAGCTTCCCACTCCCCGGCACTGCTCCCCGGCAACCAGGGATTGAACCCGGGCCCTGGGCAGTGAAAGCGTGGAGTCCTAACCACTGGACCGCCAGAGAATTCCCTCTGATTAGCTTTTTAATGATCATACTGTGGTAGATGAAAACCAGGATGTCACATAATAGGGATGATCTGGGGCCAATGATTAGGAAGCAGACGCTTCGGAGGGCAGGTTGAACCAGTCACGAGGGCTTGGGGAAGTCACTGAACGTCTGTGTACTGGTTCCTCGTGTAGCAGGTGAGAATCAGAATTTAAACACAGAAACGAAATCCTGTTCCATAAGAGTCGCTGAGAAGCAGAGGAGGTTACTTAATGGACACACAAGTGTTGAAGGTCACCGAGCAGCAATCAAACACGGCCGGAGGCAGGGGCGGGTTCAGGCTCGGCCCCGCCCACCTACCTGTCCAGCTGCCCGGTCCTGGGGCTTTCGCTCCAGGGCAGCTCTTCAGTGTTCTCCTCTGCGGGGGCGGCGGGGGGGCGCGGGGGCTGCGGGGACGGGGGCGCTGCTGGGGAAGGCGCCGGGCAGGCTCATGGGCATCTGGAGGGACTCCATGCTCCTGTGCAGGCTTGAGAGCTTGGGGTACATGCGGGTCTCTTTGGGGACGCCGAAACTGCTCATGAGCTCCAGGCCCTGGGAGAAGCTGGCGGAGTTGATGTTGAGGATGGGGGCTGGGCTGGGGCTGAAGCAAGAAGGGAGGGGGCCCCCGGCGGCCGGGCCCGGAGCGTGCAGATCTGGGACCTTCGGCGCATGGGCGTCAGCGGACGCAGGGAGATCCAGGCTGTTGGAGTTGACCTTGTCCAGATTGGCTAGGGAGGGCGGCTTGACAAAGCTCTTAGCCGTGGCCCTGAGAGAAGTGACGATAAAACAGGACATTTAGGATCACGGAGTAAGAGACACAACAGGCAGGTGGGATCTCAGCCAAATCCTGGTCCTGTTTCCTCGCTTTCGGGCTCTTTGCAAAGCACGGGGGGCTTCTCTCAAGGCCATTGGGAAATACGGGGGAGGAAATCTGACCTGGGCACCATCAAGTCTTAACGAGGGGGCAGCACATGCATAAGGGAGACAAGGGTGGGTTTACACACAAATGGATGTGTGTGTGAGAAAATAGAACAGCAAAACCACCCAGGCAAGAGCTCGGAGAGGCTCAGAGCACATCGGGAGGCACTGAGAACAGCTCCGAAAGACGGAAGAGGCGCCCAGCACCCGGGGAACAGGGGGGAGGCCCAGGGGCAGCAGGGGACGGGCCGCCCCGTCTAAGGAGCGCCAGGACCCTGGGAGGATGCCGGGCACGCAGACAGGAGGAAGCGCCCAGCCTGGGTACCTGAGGGGGGTTGGCGGCAGCTCTGCCAACTTGGGGGCCGGGGAGTGGCTCGCTTGGCCCTTGGGCGTGCTCTCTGGGGAGCCCATGCTCTTCAGGGACACGCTGTCTGGGTCCAGGGCCACGGCCTTGGCCTTGGCCTTCTCCTTCTCCCGGTCCGTCTGGTTGACGGGGGCTGGGGTGGCCCGCCCGCCGGCCCCCCTTGGAGGGCTCCTTCAGCCTGGAGGGCGTCAGGCTGCCCTGCCTGGTGCTGAGGAGACTGGGGTCGATACTGCTGCTCACGGGCCAGGGGCCGGCCCGCCCGCCGGTCACGCTCATGGAGCTGGACTTGGCCGGTCGGGGCAGGCTGCGGTACTGGATGTTGGAACGGGCGCCCGGAGCCAGGAAGCCGGGCTCTGCGCTGTTGGGCACGTCCAGGCTGGTCTTGCGTCCATTTGCCGGCTTGACGGGGATGCCCGAGGACTTCTGGACCTTGCCGAGCGTGGCCGAGCCCCCGGTCTGCACGACGGTGGCCGTGCCTGTGGCGGGAGGGGGCTTCTTGTAGCCGAAGGATCCCGATGTGGATGGGCGCGCGATGCCCGAGGGAGGCTTCTTGGCGTCACCCAGGCGGTCGCGGCCGGCGTCCGAGGAGGAGCGCTGCAGGCCGGCGCTCTTCACCGCCAGCTTGCCCTTGTCGGCAGCCTTGCCCTCGGGTTTGCCTGCGGAGGGCGGACAGGAGTGAGCGCCGAGGCCAGCGTCTCCGGCCCAGGGAGGAGGGGCGCCGTGGGGCTTTAGGGTCTAACTGCGGGCAGGCGAGCGGGAGCCCCGCAGGCTGAGGACCCTTGTCGCCAGATGGGAGGGGACTCTGGGCGGGACTGGCCTCCGATTGTTTGTTTTGTTCTTTGTTGTTTTCCGCTCCCAGGGTAGGGTGTCCCAGTTTGGTTGAAACAGCAAAAGCGATCACAAAGATTGTCAAGAAGGAATGACGTCTAACACTGGTCCAGGGAGGGAAGGTGGGGGAAGCAAGGGGACTGGACCCAGCTGTGTCTGCCGGTGGTTAGGGACCAGAGGGAGCCTGACCGAGGCCGAGGGTCACCAAGGGGCCGCTCTGGGAGCGGCATGATTCTGACACTGTGTCAGGACCTCCCTGGGATGGCAAACAAGCCCTCAGAAAGACAAGGGCATCACCCGCGCGTCCCAGGAGAGGAGAGGGAACCGCTGGACAGTGTGAGGCAGGTCAGGCCAGGCTCCCCGCTCCTCTACAGCTGGGCCTAGGCTTTAAGCACGTGGCATTTGTATGCCCACATGTGCACGGCGGGCATCGTACTGCCCGTCTTCCCTGGCTCGGGAGGGCCTGGGGACTAGGGGGGACGGCACGTGGAGGCAGCGTGCGGGCTGGCCGTCTCCCGAGGGCTAACGGCTGTGAGGAAGCCAGGGAAGCAGCACTTGGCCCTGGTCCCCCCGGCCCCTTGTCACTCGGCTCACCTGCGACCTTGAGGGCGCTCTGGGCCGTGTGAGTGATGGGGGAGGTGACGGCCACCGGCGGGGTCTTGCCCTTCTTCAGGGACCCGGGGTGCCCCAGGGTGACGGGCTTCTTCAGTTCCCCAACCTTGGATGGGTCGTCGCAGCTCTCGGGCCGCTCCCGCCGCCACTTGGACGCCCCGGGCTCCATCTTCAGGCTGCCGCTGTCGTACTCCAGCTTCTTGGGGGCCTTCTCCTCCGACTCACTGAACCAGCTCAGCCCACTCTCTGCCAGCGAGCGCTTCTCGGAGTCCGTGCGCAGCTGGAGACGAGAGAAGGCAGAGTGGATGCTCAGGTGGGGAAGGGAGGACTGGGCGGAGGGAGGGACTTTGGCTGCCGGGCGGCCTGACTCTTCTAGAGCAGACAGTGAACCAGCCTTCCGCCCGCACCTCCAGGCTGCCAGAGAGGACGGCACACAGATCCCGGGCTTCTCTTCCTCTCCAGGTGGGACAGCACTTATGGGCATCCCTCCGAACTGGCGTGGGCGCTCGATAGAGGCCCGCCCACCAGGACAGCAGCTCACGCCTTAGGTGACTGCCCGGCAGCTAGGGATTTCTTTCCACCAGCTCAAGAAGGACTCGGCCAAGGGCACGTGGGAACCAACCCCACGGAGCAGGGGAGCGGACGTGCCACCCCGCGCACAGGCACGGCCCGGTCTGCCCCGTGGTTCTCTTGCAGAAGGCGGCCTAGGCATCCGCACGCCCACGTACCACTATAGTCGAGTTCCTGCGAGATGCCGTCGGCGTGGTGGGCAGGGAGTTGAGTGAGGAGCTGGCGTTGAACTCTTCCGAGCTGAGGTTGTCTGAGGCATCACTGAGCCCGCTGCTGATGGAGCTGCTCTCATCCCAGCTGCGGGACAGGAGAGAAAGGTTAGCAGTCAAGACAGAAGCCACGGCGAGTAATAAAGTTCCCATAATGAAGGCAGGATGGCTCTACTCCAGCATACAGACCGGCCAGAAGGGGAAAAGCTTGGGGGTTAGTCCTGGGTTTGCCAGCAACGCAAAGAGTGATTTAAACTTCCTTGTAATTTGGTGCTGTTCTTTCATAAAAGGAAGGGACTACACAGGGAACTCTACTCAACACTCTGTAATAACCTACGTGGGAAAAGAACAGGTAAAAGAAAAGATACACGTGTTAGACATACACTGAATCAAGTTGCCTTACAGCTAAAACAAGAACAACGTTGTAAATCCACTATACTCCAATATATAATAAATATTAAATTTAAATTAAAAGAAAAAGAAGGGACTAGCTTTATCTGGTCAAGGAAGATGTTATATCTCCTTAACAGAAAGGTGTATTATAGACACAAGGTAATTCTTGGATCGAGCTAATCACACAAACCCATTTCCCGTCCCTATAAATAGCCTCCATTCTTAGAATTGCTATATCTTTATTTCTAGATGTGTTCTCTAGGTGTTTCCCCTACCTTTTCTAAATTTTTCCACACCTGATAACCAGGGCCGGAAAAAAACTGATCTTTTCTAGAGCCGCTTAGACCTATCATTTCTCACTGCCCCCCTCCTTATAGGGTTCACCCCATCCTGGGACCGGGTCCCGCTTCTTCTGGTAAGTGAACCCACTTTAGGTGCCGTGGCCAAGCAGAGGGGCCAAATGTGTGCTGAGTGGTTTCATTTCTCTGCCAATGGCTTGGAGTACCAGACTTGTGGTACCTGGGAGAGACTGTCGTTAAACATCTGTCTGTATGTCTTTATATCGAGAACCCTGGTCCGTATATTCAGAGAGCCTGACACAGGCTCGGTCACTCTCCCACAGTCGCTTGGCCATTGATTTTTGTGTTTGACAAGTTTCACAGTCAGGACGTTTATTCTTAACATCTGAACGAAATGCCTCCTCCTCTACCGTTCATACCAGTCTCCTCTTGGACCATCCGTGCTTGCTCTCACAAGTTTCTTTTTGTTCACACATTATTTTCAAAGCTCAAATTCCATCTCCTACAACCTTTTTTCAAAGGTCCCATTTCCCAAGCCTTTCCCCATTTCTATTTCTTCCCTCTGGACCCTAAAAAGTTCTTCAGAAATTCCGTGTTCAGTTTTAGAGCCTCAGACTGAACACGGGACTTTAGTAATTCCACGGGAATTCTCTCTAAACCCTCGCATTTGCGTCCACAGTGAGTTTGTTCATCAGCTTCACGTGTGTGCTGAAGAGGCTTAAGATGTTTTCCGTGAATTAGCTGGTATCTGGGAAACTTCTCCCTTTAGATTTATTTTGAGTTTCATATCATGGAACAAAAATCAGACACACAAGTCATCTAAGTGCTTGGCCCAGATTTCAGCTGGCCTCCGTCTGATTTATTTGCTGGGAATAGGAAAGTGGGTGGTTTGGACATTTGGCTTGTTGCTCTGCAGGGATTAATCCAAATACATTGAGAAAGAGCAAAGAAAGCATGGGGATTAGACCACACTACAGAGTGAGCTAGCCTTTATTACTATGAAATATGGCCATTATTAAATGACAATCCACCTCTTCTCCCCCCACTTGTGACATATATTAAATCTCAGATTTGTTCTGGGCTAAAACAACACCTCCCCCCAACCCCATATTGTAGAGAACACATACTGAGCAGGAAAGATCAATTCTGGTTTTACCATCCTATCATCCTATCAGCTCTCCTGGGTCAAGATAAGATCTCTGGCAAACAAACAATTTCCAGCCGGTCAAATACACAAGAAGCCTGTCCTTGCACAGAGATTAATTACGGGTAATCGAGGCCTTGGGGCAGAGAAAACTCCTATGGACAAAGAGGCCTTTGCAGTCCACCAACCCTAAAGAAACCCCTCCTTTGCTCTGCATTGACGGAAAGCCCAAAGCTGAGACGGGGGAGGGGTGTTTATCTTCTCAGAGACTCAGTTCCTCCTGGCCCCAAAGACCTCCGCTCCCAACTCACAGACTTTCTCCTGTAGTAAGAAAGTTCAAGCCTAATTACTGGGCAAGGGTGGCTACAGGATTTGAAGGTTTCCTTCAATTTTTCCACGGACTGGGGGCAGGGCGGGGGCATGGTTCAGGAAGTAATGCGAGCGATGGGGAGCGGTGGGGAGCGGCAGGTGAGGCTTTGCTCGCTCACCTGCCGCTCACCTCCTGCTGTGCGGCCCGGTTCCTATCCTAGCAGTACCGGTCCTCGGCCCCAGAGGTTGGGGACCCCTGACCTAGAGAAATTCCTTTGCAGGTCCTGAACAAAAGGAAAAGTCTGTTGTCATGACTGAAGGGTTAAGCACGTCCTTTGGAGGGAGCATATTTTCTTTCTTAAAAGAAAAATTAGACAGGTAATGTATGCTCTAGTCAAGACTCGAACATTATGTAAAAATATAAAGGGAAAAAGGAAAAACGCCCCTTTTCTGCCCTCCCACTGTGACTTCTAGGGTAACCATGGGTAACGGTTTTTGTGCTTCCTTCAAGAGCACCCCCATGCGGCCCCCTGTCCGCAGCTGTCTGCCCTCTGCATCCGGGACCATACCCCACCCTCTGGAGGCTCTTAAGTTGGAACCTCAGGCCTCCTCTTCCTTGGTTTACATTATTGTTTTAGTGAAGTACCTCTTCCAGTAGGCTCCTGGAGAAGGGTGCTTGGGAAGCAAACTTTATAACATCTGACACATTATAAAATGTCATTATTCTATTTTACGTGTGAGATTTTGGCCAGGCATTGAATCCTTAGCTGAAAATAATATCCTTTCAGAATGCAAAAGCACTGCTCCATTGCCTGGCCTCTACTGTTGCCATTCCGATTCCTTGTCCCTAGAATGTGACCTGTTTCTTTGTTTCCTTTCTGGAAACGTTTAGCATGTTCCCCGGTGTTACGAAGTATCATTAATGATGGGGCTTGGTGTGGGGGGCTGTGTTTACTCATTGAGTTGGATACCTTCCTGGGCCCTTCAGCTCTGGCAAATTTTCTCTGATTATTTCTTTTATGGTTTTCTCCTCTCCATTTTTCAGCGCTCTCTTCTAGACTGTCAGTTATTTAGATGATAGATTTTGAGGTTGATATTCTGATTTTCTCTTATTTCCCAGCACTACACACACACACACACACACACACACACACACACACACACATATAAACTCTATTTTGGGGGCAGTGGCCTCAATTTTATCTTCCACTGCCTCCTTTCTGCTACCATTTTTCATTTCCAAGGGTACTTTTGAAAACACCATATCGGTCTTTCTCGCAAGGACACAACCTCTTCTTTTAACTCTCAGAGACATTCATTCACTCATTCATTCGGAGGGTCAGGTTTACAATCTCTTTGTCTCGTTTCTAGCTCCAAGTTGCTTTTTTCTGTTTGTATTGGTGAGACTTCTGTGTTACAGACCTTCTCGGACCTCTGACGACCCTTGGCTGTTTGCTCATCTGTAAGACTGGGATCCTCATCGTAAGTTCTTTGGAAGCTCTGTGTACACAGGTAGGACTTGTCAGCGATGGTGTCAGTAGAGGGAGATGCAATGGGACTGATTCATGTAAGTTTCTTCTCTGGGGCTGCTCAGATTTCCTAGAGATGAATCTCCCACCCTCCTGCCTGGAGGGAATAAGACCTGTGTTCTGAGAGCTGAGCTGGGAAAGGTCCTGGGGGTCTCAACATTCAATACGCCAAGTTTCACTCAATACTGGCTCAAAATCTAAGCCTTCACTGTGCCAGGAGCCCATGAGTGCAGAGATCCCTGTTCTGTTCTCTCCAGAGTTTCCAGTCTTCTGTCGACTAGGGGAACAGCCGTAGCCTTCCTAGGAGGAGGGGATCTGAGGGTCTGAGGTTTCTTACATAAATTTCCAACCAGTCCTCCTGTTTTTAGTTTCACCTCTTCCCGCTCTAAAGGTACCTGATGTCACCAAATCAGCAAGCTTTTTAAGGGTCCTGGGATACAAACAGAGGTGCTGCACAGTTGTCCCCACTGTTGGCTTAGGACTCAGCTTCGAACGGATAAATCAGTTCACACCTGCCATTCTGATTCCAGCTTCCCCAGATGTTGTGGCTACTGTCTCTCCCTTCTAGTCTTTGTCCTTGTGGTTTTATGATTGAAAAAAAAAAAAAATCCCAAACCCTTTATGGTCATTTTACTCTTGGGGGTAGTCGTGAAATATACTAAACGAATTTTATCACAGCAGCAAAATTCCCCTAAATGACGCTTAAGAGCTCGTCCTTTTGGATTCGATGTTCTGACGGGTAGACTTTGAGTGGAGCGAGGAGAGGAGATATTGGTGTTGGAATCAGGAAGAGGCAGAAGGGAATTCCCTGGCGGTCCAGTGGTTAGGACTTGGCGCTTCCACTGCTGAGGGCACGGGTTCAAACCCTGGTCGGGGAACTACGATCCCTCAAGCCTCACGGCGTGGCCAAAAAAAAAAGAAAAAGAAGGAAGAGGCAGAAGGAACCATCTAGATGAGTGTTTGGGGTTTTTAAAAAGTATTTATTTATTTATTTATGGCTGCGTCGGGTCTTAGTTGTGGTACTCGGGATCTTTCATTGTGGCGCACGGGCTTCTCTCTAGTTGTGGCATGTGGACTTAGTTGCCTCGTGGCATATGGGATCTTAGTTCCCCGACCAGGGATCGAACCCAGGCCCCCTGCAGTGGGAGCACGGAGTCCTAACCGCTGGACCACCACGGAAGTCCTGAGCTGAGTTTTTGAAGAATCAAGAGCCGTGGGAGAGATGAGGCTGGGTGAACCCTGTCCCTCCTGAAACATGGTTGTTTAAGGTGTAAGAACAGAAAGTCTTTAGAAGAGTTCAAAAAATCTACCAGCTAGTGAGTCAGAGGACCGTGGAGTACCTTCCTGGCCAATCAGGACAGCGGGGGGGAAGGAAAGCAGCTTAAATACAGCGCCAAAATGAACAGACAAAGTGGAGTCAGGCCCCGCCCGAGCTCCGGAGGGCTGTCATGTAGCACAAAGAATCTCTGCTCACTCTAAACTGGGTTTTGCTCTCTTCCTTCTGTTTCTCTTTGAATGTGTTTCTCACATAGATCTCAGGTGGAGAAAAGAGGTCTGGGCAGCGACAATCTAGGTCTAAATTTACTGGGACATAAGAAAAACAGAACGCAGAGAGCTTAATATTCTTTTATAATCCAATCTATTTATAAATCCAAACAACAATCACTAACAGGTAACTGATATATAAGAGAAATGTTCTCTTGAGCATTTACACCATTTTACACAATTTACTTTGAATGGTGTACAAGTTTTCATTCTGGGACGGTTATTATAAGAACAATGACACTTCCTCGTTTTCACCCACCCTCGGAATAGAAGATGAAATGAGTCTGAATAAGCGCACGAGAGACTGAGTCACATACAAACAAGACGACAAAAACATCCCTTGTCAAGGGATGTTTCTAATGTGCTTGACATAGTAGAAGGTAAATTAAGGCATTTTCTCTGCAGCGTATTTATTTCCCCCTTTCCCCATCTCCTCATACCCCTTAATCCTCCCTCCAAATCTTAAACTTCTCATTTCCTGTTTCCGCTAGAAGTATGACTTTTTTCCCCGTCATCCGAGCAACACCTTCGATGTGTCTTCAACGCCTTTTTCTTCACTTCCCTCCTTGAGCACCCCCATCGTCCTGCTCCCCACTGTATTATGGGGCTGGCCAAAAAGTTCGTTCAGGATGGTCCGTAACATCTTATGGAAAAACCTGAATGAACTTTTTGGACAACCTAATGCTACCGGCCTGTCCATCTTTTCTTCCTTTACGTTTCTCCTGCTTTTGCTCTGGTTCAGAGCCTAACGACCTCTCAGATGAAGCCCTGTGAAAGGCTTCCATCCACCCCAGTGTCAACAGAGTTTCCCTCCTTCCAACACACACTGAATATCATCAGGAGAAGCCCGACCCAGCACTTCCCCAAACCTTCATTAGCTTCTCGCTGCTGAGACAATCGAATCAGAACTCTGCACCCCGCTGTTGCAGACCGTCCGTGAGCCCTCGTGAGCACAGCGTGTGACAGAGCGCGGATAAATGTTGTAGCCAGGCTCTCCGAATGCAAGTCCTGTAAACTCTGCTCGGGGTTAAGCTCGCTGTCAACGTGGCAAACATCCACCGAGCTAACATTTACAGGGCGGCGTCAGCTGTACGGACACTTGACAATGACTGTCCAGAACAAAAAGGGGAAAAGATATAAATGAAACATGAAATCGGAGGCACAGACCACAGACACGAGAGGACTCAGAGCAAGGGCTGACTTAATTCTCCGACCCAATGCAGAAATACGGCCCCGCCATGTAGGACGCGGCTCAGCACGACGCTCACCCCCTAGTCTCCGCTCCTAACTCCTAGTCCCCTCGGATTCCGCCTCGGTGGCCAGCGGGCTCACCTCGTGTCTTTTCGGAAGCACAGGCCTGCGACGAGGAGCTGCCCTCCTCACCACTGTGCGGAAGATTCTGGAGCCCTGGCATCATCACGGCACTTGACAGGGACGCACACAGACCCGACCCGTCTCCATGGGCTTCCCCCCAGCTCTGCATTTTGAAATCAAGGCCCACACCAAACACCCAGTTTTCTACGAGGCTTTCCGTGATCCTCCTCATCGGGAGAAATCGCATCCTCTTTTATGTCTTCTTAAACTCATCTCTAGCTCCATTAGAGCATTCTGCCTTTAAGTAGTTATATCCGTGCATCCCTTTGCTGGACTACCTTTCCCTGAGGGGTAGGACTGTGTCCCTCATACAGTGTCTGTACACGGCGGGCAGACTTGAATTCCTGGCTTGTGAAAGCAGGGATGCATAAACTCAGAGGAGGGGTTACGATTTGGAAATGCGACATAGCTGTTCTCTAAGAATGACTGGTAGTTCATTTCCAAAGAATCCTCACTTCAGTGGGAATTGATCAACTTTCTCTTTGTAGAACTTTTAGATCTCTGCTTAAATTCTCCGTCTATTCAAGAATGTAATCCACCTTTTCTACCAGATCCTTAAAAATACCTATTAGAAATATTTGACAGGGACTTCCCTGGTGGTCCAGTGGTAAAGAATCCGCCTTACAATGCAGGGGACGCAGGTTCAATCCCTGGTCAGGGAACTAAGATCCCACATGCCGCGGGGCAACTAAGCCCGTGCGTCACAGCCACTGAGCTCGTGCACCTCAACTAGAGCCCACGTGCTGCAAACTACAGAGCCCATGCGCCCTGGAGCCTGTGCGCCACAACTAGGGAAGAGAAAAAAAAAAAACCTTGCATGCCACAACTAGAGAGAAGCCCGCAACCAAGACCCGATGCAGCCAAAAATAAATAAATAAATAAATCTTTAAAAAAAAAATTGACAATCCTTGTCTGCTAATTGCAACAACAGAGTCATCTGCTGGTCTGCTTCTATTGACTATTTTTCTGCCAGTGGTATTTTCCCATTTCTTCACAGGTCTCGTAACTGCTTATTATATGCTGTGTGTAAGTGGATGGCAGCACACACACCTAGAAAACGACGTGCCCCTTCCTCTGTCAGGCTGCTAGGCCTGAGGGCTGAGTCGGTCTCATCTGCGGTAGAGCTAGGTCCGGGTTTTGTTGTCACGTTGGTTAAAGTTGGTTCCAAACGTCTTGGGGGCAGGATCAAGGCTGTCCTTCCTATGGGGCTTCGGATGTGACCACGGTAAGACCCCAGAGATCTCTCCACGCTTTACAGCCCAGCTGCCAGCTTGCAGGGCCACCGAGTTCTCTTAGCTGGTGGTGACCACCTCCGTGCACTCAGAGAAGGGCCCTGTGCCTTGTAGGGGGTCTCCTCCACGCTCCTGCCCTGCTCTTAGCTTCCTCTGTGCTGTGCTGCTTCCGGCTACTCCGTGAATGCCCTGTGCACCCCAGATGGGGAAGGGGTGTCTGTCCCATCTTTCTGCCCTGCCCTCGGTCATTGGCTCATGTCCACTGTGTGCTCTCAGGGAAAGCCCTGTGGGAAAGAATTAAGGGTGGGTGGGGACGTACTTGTTCTGTGACTAAGTCTCCTTGTAGCCAGTTTGCATGTAGACTTTGAAAGTTTGTACAAAGTCCAGCTGTTTTCTCCTTATCCTCATCTCTGGCGGGTTAACCCTCTGCCTCCCGCCGGGCCGGGCCCCTCCGATGAAAGCAGCCGAGCATTCTTCCTGTCCCAGGAAGGGTTCATCCTCTCTGGAATTTAGTTCAGTTAGAATACTTTGCATCTTTAGATACTTATTTTTTTCTTTCCTAAGTTATGTTTGTCACTTCTCCAGCTCCTTCTCGCTGTCGGGTGGGAGTGGCAGTGTGTGGTGACCTTGCACCATTCCTTCAGTAAATTTCTAAGCCCTCCGCCTAGGGCTGTGAGCGAGCCAGTTGATCCCTACGCTGTTCCCTTGCCCACTTCCTAGCACCGGGGTACACGGGTGCACCCATCTCCTCTGTGGGACGAGAAGAAGGACCGTGGCGGGGGAGGGCAGCTCAACTGGACGCTCCCTGTTTGTGTCTGTGCAGGCCCAGGGCAGTGCACACGGTGGGGCGCACCCTCCCCCGGGAACAGCACCAGCACTCGTGTAGCTCTTGGCCGCCCCTCCCAGACGTCTCCCCGCAGAACTCAAGTGGCCAAGGGAGTCAGAGGGCCAAGGGTGTGGGCTAGCGGATGGGAAGGGCGGGCCGGCTCGTGATGCACAGGAAAATTCCTTAGCTCTCCCCAGCCCAGCACGGTCCTAGGAAGGCAGACCCGAACACTGAATCGGCATTCCTCTGGTCCAGAACATATGTGCCTGGCGAAGCAGCAAACACATCTCTCTGGTTATTTACCACTTTACGGCTCCTTTACTACTTTAAGGTTTCAGAGCTCTGAAACCTTATTTTCTCCTCTGAGAAATATCCGCCATACAATAGGCTGGTTATAAGAGTTGGGCTGTTTTTTTGTTTTTGTTTTTTTCTTTTGGAATCATTTTTTACTCCCAGGTAAAGTTTACAGAATTGGGAGCCTAATGTTACAGCCCCAGCAGACACCGAGGCCTTCCTGCTCTCCATCTTGGTATCACTGCCGTCTGAACGGAAGCACGCCCCAGGACAGCAGGAGGCTCTCTGACCACACAGTGGACCCAATTTCCAGAAACTGAATTCCCAGCTGCTCGTAAAAAGAAGCCGGAGTCAGACCTGGGAGGCTTTCAGTGCCCATCGCTGAACCAACGAGGGCGACTCTATTCCATGAAACCTACAAACATCGGGCGGGCCAAGAGTCACCAACGCACGACCCTTGACACGTCCCCCTGGCTGGGGCTGGTAGTCGGCTGCCGAGGCCCGGCAGTTAAACAGGCAGCAGTGAGTGGTGGTGAGTCAGCAGAAGTCAGCCCAGGGTGGAGCCAGCCCGACAGCCAAGGTGTGCGAGTGTGATGATCTGGCTCCAGGGCCCCGGGGCCCGCACGGCTGCGGCTCAAGACAAAAGGAACATGTTACTAACGCAAGTGCCTTAGGTGATGCCGCCTGGACGGCTCTGCAGCCCCGCGACTCAAACTGCTCTACTTCAGGGGACCGGAAAGGAGGACCCGGAGCTTGGTCCAGGACCAGCCTGTCGGAACTAAATACGTAAAGAGACTCCCAATTACTCTGTCCTCTTGGGGAGGCTTCCTGGAGGGCTGGAAGTGGACATCCTGATTCTTGCTCTAGTTTTGAAAACATCCACAGCTTCCCTGGGAGGACAGCACTTAGAGTTAGGATACAGCTTTCCCCGCTCACCATCTAGGATGGAAGGTAACGAGCTAAGCCACGTGACACTGCCAAGTTTGTAGGTAGAAGATGGTTGACCAGGGGCACTTCCATCTGGTTCAACATCACATGTGTTTCCTTTTGAGTCTGGCCTGGGCTTCAGCACTTGTTTGCTACAGAAGTGCGGTAGTGGGTTCTGAACTCTTAACAACAGGAAGACGCTGAGTTCTGGGATCAAACGACAGAGGTGACAACCTGTCCTGGTTGAGGCCTAGTTCGGTGCCTCTGAAAACAAGGGAACACATCTTGGACTCCCTTCAATCCTAAGTTCCAAAGAGACCCCACTCTTCACTGTCTTTGATCCTTTCTCCTCCAGGCATTTTCCTGGAGGCGAGCCACTCAGGTGCCAGCCCGCCCAGGGCCTCCCCAGAGCTCATTCACAGCCACGGCGACGGCTCCGAACAAGGCATCTGGTTGCTGATGCTCCTCTCGGGCCCCTGCAGCAAGTGACCCTCCTGCCCCTTTGGTTACCAGGTGGTCACCTCCTAGGCCTGTGTAATATGGTAGCTACTGGCCACGTACAGATACACACTGAGCACCTGAAATGTAGCCAGTCCAAACTGAGGTGTGCAGTACGATTTCAAAGACTTAGTACCAGATTCCAAAGACTCAGTGTGACAAAAGAATGCACTATATCTTATTACTAATTTTATATTACATACTTAAATGATAACGTTTTAGGTATATTGGATTAAATAAATCATGTTATTGTAATTAATTCCACCTGTTTTACTTTTTAAAAATGTGTTTACCAGGAAATTTAAAATTATGTATGTGACTTGCACCATGTTTCTACTGGAAAGCGCTGTCCTGGAGGAAACTCTTGGTCAATGGAAAGTCAGCTTCGAAGAGCTGGGGTTCATTAGCTGCTACCGTGGTTACAGTTGGTCCATGACCTGAAAGAGCTGTGGTTTGCAGTTAAACGTCAATGGTGCTTCTCTCAATGGTACCAGATGCGGCAGAACTGCTGGGCACGTAGACTGAGTTACTCGCCACAGTCCTGAGCATTCAAAAGGCTAAAGAGGATAAGTGATTTAAAACGGAAGAAAAAGAAGACAAGATCATGGAGGAGTCAGAGTGAAATTGAGCAACAGTGTGATGTTCAGTTTTGAAAATGAACCAAGGCCACGTAGAGAGACCGACGTTCTGCTCAGGCACCGGCAAAGCTCTCACCCGCCCGCGTGGCCTCAGCTCTCCAGGGCGAGCGCAGCACAGCGCCTGCTTCATTACATGTCTGTGGTTTGGCCGAGGCCACGGCAAGCCAGCCTGGTCTGGCCAACAAGGAAGAACTGCACACAGAGAGATTTAGAAGAAGAGGGGGTGGGGCAGAGAAGAAGCCAATGTAAACGTCTTGAGCTAACGGTCTGCCGAGCCTTAAGGGTAAAGATCACCAGGCAGAAGGAACTCTACAGCACCAGGTAACCAGGGTCTGATAGGAAACTGGAGGATGTGCACGATTAGGGAAATTTATTTGGCCCCCTTGATATTTTGGCAGTTTAGCTCATACCTCTACCCCAGTCCCTATGAAAACTGATGGTTTCAGCAACCTGTTAAAGACACTTCCTGAACTCCAGTTTGAGTCACAGATCTGAGGAATTCTGTTCCACTCTCGAATGCTGAGGCTAACTTTGTGAATGATGATGGCTGGGGACCGTAAAATTCAGATTTAATCTCTACAGACGGATTACCCGGCACTACAGGCACAGACGAAAAATGAGAGAAAACACGCACCACCGTTTAGGAGCCCATCACTCTAGGAGATCTGGTGCAACACTTCAGTGATGAATTCTTACTCAGACCCAGCAGGGAAGATTACAAAGAGAAGCATCACAAACTCAGAAAATATTTCCTGGAGATCAAACCCAGCTCAAGTGAAAGCCGAGAAAATTAGACCCCATGCCCTACTGTACCTTGATCATCCTACCAAATTGTGAAATCACCCATTTCCACTGTTGCCCTTGTCTGTTAAGTCACTCAGTGAGGGCCAAAGTTCCCCGTGCCATCTAGACAGGGTCTGGTGTAAATACACACAGGCTGCTCTGCCACCGAGAATGTGGAATGGCTCCTCCTGTGCTTTACTGGGAGGGGACTTCTATCCACTGGGTCCCAGTTGCGGTTCCCCTCACCCCTTCCTTGCCAAGTCAACCACTGTCAACACGGCCAGTGTAGCCACTCTCCTCTCCTAGAAGGTCGACGTGTTTTCAGTGGGGCAGTGGGATCACAGGCCCGTCCTCAGCAGAACCCCGTTCAGTCAAGCTAAAGCCTGTGTCTGAATCTGAAGAGATGCCATCTCAGCAGCGGCAAAAGAATGATTTAGAGAGAGTCAGCCTGCTAGCTTGGAGTACTTAATTGTTCTGGAGAACTGGGTGCTCCTGTAGTTAATATACAAAATTCTAGGCATATGTGCAATGTTCTGTTGTCTGATCATACCTTTGAATTCTCAAATGTCTATGACCCAGAAAAAAATTTTTTTAAATTATCATCTTGGCTTCTAACACCCTGCTTCAAGCATTGCCTTCTTGGTTCTGGCATTTAATCTCTGCCCTAAGGTTAAGACAGTTTCTCACACTTAGACCATCGTTATAGACTGAAATGTGTCCCCCCAGATCCTTATTTTGAGGCCATAACCCCCAGTGATTATATTTGGAGATAGGACCTTTAGGGAGGTAATCAAGGTTAAATGAGGTCAAAGGGGTGGGGCCCTAATCCAATAGGACTGGTGTCCTGAGAAGAGGAGGAGACACCCGAGCTCTTTCTCTCCACGGGAGGACACGGAGAGAAGCCAGAAGACAGGTCTGACCAGGAACCAACCCTGACGGCACCTCGATCTTGGAATTTTAGCCTCCAGGACTGTGAGAGAATTAATTTCTATTGTTTAAGCCACCCAGCCTTTGGTATTTGGGTATAATTAGCTTATTTTTTATTTATACATTAAAACACTGGACCCTGACCACCTCCATGATTCAGGCAGTTTTCCATTCAGGGATTTACTAACATGAGGTTTTTGATCGTGATACCGCAGGTCATTACAGCTGAAATAAAATACCCAAATCCATCAGCCGGGCTCAGTAGAAGCTACGGGTTGAGAAAAGCAAGGAGGCAAGCAGAGTGGAAGGAATGATCATTGCTGCCTTGACTTGGCAGGGGTACAATCCTGGAGAAATGCCATCTTTTTACGATGAAACCAGGCTCTACGTGTGCTCCCCTAATGACACGCTACGTAACTATTCAGTCCTGCAAACAGCTTGGCTAGCACTTTGTGGGACAAAATGGATGCAACTGGATTAGAGGAATCAATATATTTTATTGGGATCTTAATGTGGGAAAGGGTAATTGCAGGGTGGTGGGCGAGACAAGAGAAGTGAGAAGACAGGGGGTAATGAGAGACCGTTTCCGAGGTGTGGGTTTTTAAGCTTTGCCGTGTCAGCTGGCAGGGCCCAGCACTGGAAAGCAGAGCAGAAAGTCGAGCTGTTTAACGGGAGTCTCCCTAATGAGGACCAACTGCGGGTGAGAATGCTGACTCGGCTGGCCGAAGGTTGTTTGAGTTCTCTCCTGTTTCAGAGATTTCCCTTTTCGCCTGCCCCAAGCCTTCCCCCTCCTCTCCTACTTTCACAGGGGCAGGAATGAAAAAAAAGGGCAACTTTCTCTTTTTCAGACGTTTCCAAGTGAGGAAATGTAAATCCTTCACAGAGTCAAAAATAACTGGGAATCTGAAGAAAAGGGAAAATCCTACGGGATGCCATTCAATTCACCTCAGAAGGGATGAAGGGCAGCCCTTGGGGGCAGACTCTGGAATGTCCCCACTGCGCTTAACTCCCAGACTTGAATTCGCCTGCTTGTCTTGGCCTCAATTTCCCCAGGTGTAAATAGGTCATTCCACACCTACAAAGTGAAATGTTTGGGAAGTCGAACATCTGGGAAGGTAATTCTGATTCTTACCTTGGGCAAAGAAAATCCTGACAAGAACTAAAAAGTCACAAAATTAAGGTGTCAACTGGTGAAAAGTGATCCTGATTTGAGTTTCCATCAGAAAGAGGCTCTAAGAACAGTCAATAGGGTGCTGTTTGGAACCAACATTCCCTTCTCTTCCTAAACCAACACAGACGTCCCGTTCTGTAGATTTCTGGAAAGGGGTGAAAATGCTGTTTGGTTTAACATTTCGGAAGATACTTCCTGCTTCCTCCCCGCTTCCCACCTACTCTTCCTCAGGGGTCTGTCACCCAATTCCCAAATCCCCGGCTGATAGAAAGGACACAACACAGCAGTGTTTGCACCTTTGCATTTTCTTTAAACCAATCAGGAATTAAGAGACGATTGACGATACTCTGAAAAGCAGGACAGGTTCAGGTTAAGTGCCTAGAGCAGGGCTGGACAAATTTTCCCTGTAAAGAACCAGACAGTTACTACGTTAGCCTTTGATGGCCACACGTTCTGTTGCAGCCACTCCCCTCTGCCCTTGTAGCAGGAAGGCAGCCAGAGACAACACGTAAATGAATGGATGTGGCTTTATTTAAATGGACAATGAAATTTGAGTTTCATATAATTTTCATGTGTCACAAAATATTCTTCTTCTTTTAATTCTTCCCCCACTCACTAAAAAATGTGAAAACCATTCTTTGCTTTGTGGGCCAAACAAAAACAGGCGGTGGACCAGGTACGGCCCAGAAGGCCAAAGTTTGCTGACCGCTGGGCTAGACCAAACTAAAGCGAAAAGGAAAATAACAGTTCCTCAACTGACAAGTCTCGGACCAAAAAGCAACTCTGGACTAAGAAAGACCTCTGCTTTTATCCCCTTTTCGTGCCTTTCTGATCTAAGCTGCTCAGTTTACAAGTCAAAACACGATTTTTCTCCCAGCAATATTACTGGCTCCTCTTGACTCAGGAAAATAAAAGGTTGGGGGCTGGGGAGGGAGGGGAAAAGAGAAGGAGAAAAAGGAAGCGCTAGGATTGCTTGCCCCTCACTGCCAATCCCCCACTGCAATCGGGCAATGCCTTAAAGTAGGATGGGAATCAAACATATTTGTAGCTCTCAGAATGATTTATGCACAGTTGACAGAAGCGAAAGCCTTTTTCAGTGAGAAGCACAGAGCCTGCCCCAGGGACAGGATGGAAGGAGTCAAGCGGAGTGCCTACGCCCTGGCGTTTCTGTCATGGTCACGGCAACAAAGAGGTCCTGATGTTCATCTTCAGATGGCAGACTACCCTGGGAGCATACAGCGGGCCTCCGAAGAGGTGAAAGGGGATGGGAAGCGGGCCCCGGTCCACACTCCGGGCTAAGGAGCTGCACTCTCTGAGCAGTTTCTGGCGGCTCCGGAGGGTCTGGGCCAGACTGCTGGTGTGAGATGCTGAGCTGGCAGTAAACACCCCCAGCCTGTAAGCTACTCTCTTGGCGGGACGAGGCTTCCGCCACAAACCCCACCGCTGCCAGGCCTTCCCTTTGAATACACCACTCCCCTCTGCTGAATTCTTTGTATCACATTCAGTCTTCTCACCCCAGAGTCCCTGGCATTCCGTTATCACCTTTTTTCTCTCTTACTCTGTTAAAACTAAAAGTCCACTTTCCAACTTCTTCCTAGTGTTTCTACATAAACTGAGACAATCGTCTTTTTTCTATTCGCTGAGACTCCTGGTCCAGTCAAAAATCCTGACTCAAAACAGAGGGCAACGCGCCACCCAAGTTTCCTGTCTGTAATTATCCTAATGCTGTCCACGTGTAATCCACCAAAGACAAACAAAACAAGGAACGTTCAAAGGGAAAGCCAGCAAAACAGAGACAAACACACATTCCAAATCCTAAGACCTAAAGAGAAACGTCCTTCCCAGCGTCAGCCTGCCTGCCGGCACGCTGGCCCCCTCACCCCACCCCCATCCTGGCAACACGCGGTCAGAGACCCAAGTGCCCTTTACGTCCACCAAGAGGATCAGCTCAGGATAAACGCAAAGTTCGTGACAGCACGACACCTGCAGTGCACACACAGGGAATGTCATCCGAATCCTTAATTTGTTTTCCTTTCCACGAATAACACTGAGAAAGCAATCCATAGCAGAATGCAAGCACCTCTTGCAGGAGCTCACACCCTCCTGAGATCCCTGGGGAGAAGTTCAGCCAACAACCTTGGACGAGGACGGTTACTCTAATGCAAGTCAGCTGCAGGGTCGCACAAAAACCGTTGTACCTTCACTGAATATAAAGAAAAAGAAACATCCCGGGCTGGGTGGAGAGTCATAAATAAGATACAAGATGAAGCTGGTTTCCAGGTTCCAGAAAATTTTGATACGGCCTACTTAGGTCCCTTTGGAGTTTTGAGTTTAGTGACTTCGGCTGGATTTCTTCATTCCCGTAACAGCTGTAATTCCTCTTTATGTCGTATCCTCATTTAAATTCCAATCTAAAAATGTCGATCATATAGAATGGCAGTGGCCATAGGTGTAGGAGTCCAGGGTGATAAGTTTTCTCTCCGCAAAGAATCAGAAGCTGAGGCCTCAAAGGAGCGTCAGTGTATTGCCAGGGAGGCTTTTCAATTTCTTACTGGGCAAGCTTATCTGATGCCGCCGTTGGCACCCTGATATTCTTTCAAAACAAATGGTCGTGAGAAGGTAGGAGAATTTTTTTTTAATTAATTAATTAATTTATTTATTTATGGCTGTGTTGGGTCTTCGTTTCTGTGCGAGGGCTTTCTCTAGTTGCGGCAAACGGGGGCCACTCTTCATCGCGGTGCGTGGGCCTCTCACTGTCGCGGCCTCTCTTGTTGTGGAGCACAGGCTCCAGACGAGCAGGCTCAGTAGTTGTGGCTCACGGGCCCGGTTGCTCCCTGGCATGTGGGATGTGGGATCTTCCCAGACCAGGGCTCGAACCCGTGTCCCCTGCATTAGCAGGCAGATTCTCAACCACTGTGCTAAGGTAGGAGAATTTAAGGGCACACTTCATAACTGAACATTTGTTAAGCTGTGTGGTTTTAAGAGTAAAGGTTTCTGTTGTAGCAAAGCAATCCGAGTGTAAGTTGGCTGAGGCTGCTTTGTGCAAAGTTGCTGTTCACTTAACCAGCAGGCAGCTGGGGTCTGACCCAACGGGAGCCGTGATTTGCACCCACCTGGTCAGACACGACCAACAGGACTCTACACTGCTGGACACACACGTGGCAACGCCCTGCACTTGACCAAAGCAACGTGTGCAGCTCTACTGAAGACTCAAGCCTTTCCGGAAGACACCCTTAAGTGATGCTAATGAAGGTCATACCACCCCCAACATCAGAAACGCTGGAGCCAGGTGATGGTTCCCTTCAGTCTGTGGAGTCAGAGAAATTACCAAGCTCACTCATTTGGTTGTCTGTCTATAAGCTCGCTCAAATCACAGCAGTTTCTCCACTTTTCCACCGCCTAATGCAGTGTGGAAATCCAAACAGTGATTCTGAAATGCTCACTATTAAAAGGCATCTTTAAGACGCTGCCTTTTAAACGGATCCATGGCACCTGCTTTTGCCAGAAGGGCACGCCTTTTACATTATCTTCCAGTGGAGATGCCAGACTTGTGCTGATCCAAGCATATATTCTAATCTTATTTTTCTTTGTGAACGTCACCAGGTTACGAAAACAATAGTTACCGTGTGTCCAGTATTTAAATATGTGTCTAAGCACTGTGCTGGGCACTTACATAGAGGTACAACCTCATTTAATCTTCATATCAGCCTGGAGTTAGATATTACTTCCATTTTACGCATAAGAGAGGAGAAACGTAAGACAAGTAGAGTTGCACGCCTGCCCATGGTCCCACAGCCTCCGTTTAATGTCAAGATCTGTCTGACTGTTAAGACCTGCCTTTAACCACTGTATAGACTATAAATACTCCCATCATGAGAGACCACTCTAGTTGGGGGTAGTCACAGACTAGCAGAACTAAATCAGGCATCTGCTTGGATCTCTAGGGAACCGTCTGGCGTCACTCTGCAGTGTGTTATTTGGCAGCTTTCCAAATGGTGCTCCGCTGGAGGGCGAGATCACTTACAGGCCTCCAGGGGCCCTTTGCACAAAGAGCTGGTCTCTGGGTCAGTAATAATCTGTGTCTGCTCCACCGCTTTTACACCGCACCTCAAGTTACTGAGGTTTGGGATCGAGAATCGTGAAGAATAGGGTTAGTCCTAAACCTCAGAAGGCCTGAAAGCCCAAACACGACGTTCCTGAGAAGGGTCTTGCTTCTCGGTAACTGGATGAGGGCTTAAGCGCCAGGAAGGCAGGGCGGCCAACCCGACAGGCCCTCCCACGTGCTTACACCGGCTCCCGCCCTTTGCAAAGGCCAGCGGACAATGTGCCCCTGCGGGTCCGCCGCAGAGTGGTGGGAGGGTGCCGGGCAGCTGGAGACGACTCAGGTGCCTTGGCCTGGGTGGGGGGGCTCTGTGGACCCCGGTCCACCACCTTCCCCTCGTGGGGATTCATCGGGACCCACGCGGCTCGAGTGTGAAGTCCAACCTCCTGGACGGCGCTTTGCAAAGGGCTCTTCGGGACAATGGGTAAAACTCAAACGCCCCTGATAGCGAGGGCCAGGATGCTGGGCGAGGCCCGGTGGACACTGTGGCGACACCTGCCTCCGCCAGGGCCTTCACGGCCCTGGGGCGGGGGTGACGGGCCCCTAACCGGGGGTCAGCAAGGTCTTCCCACGGCCACATGTCCCCGGGACACAGTCACGCCCTCCCCTCCACGACCAGGCCGGCCTGAGGGTCCACTAGCGCCCCGCCCACCGCGGGCGCCCCGCCCACCCCGTCCTGCCTTGTCCGTCAGCGGCGCGGGAGCTGCCAATTGGTCCACTCGCGGGAAGGTCTGTGCCCGCCCTTCCTGCACTCTTCCTTCCAGCTGCCTGGCTTCTGTCTGTCTTCCTTCCTGCTCCCTTCCGGCTGTGTCCCTTGGGCGCTCACTTACCTGGGTTCCTGCAGCTGGGAGGGTCGTTGGTTTCACAACAACAATCCCCTACGCTAACCCACCAGAGGCCAACACTTATGTAGTCCCTCATGTTTCCGAAAAGCCGTCCTATGTGGAGCCTGCCCAGAACAGCTTAAAAATGAAAGCCAGAGGCAGAATTTGCAGGGACGTTGCGTGCTGAGCTCTTTGAGGTCTCCTGAGAGCTCCTGAGGTGGGAGCCCCGCCATGGCTGCGGGAGACCCTTTCCTGCCAAGAACGCACAGCATCTGAGCTGACGCCAGTGTGCAGGGGCTCGTGGAGGGCGTTTCTCTCCAATCCCAGCCGGTGGTCAAGTGTAAGGCCAAGTCGTCCTGTCAGACACCACGTGCTGGAATTTAATTAAACAGGGGCCTTCTCCAACCATCCAGTTATGGGCTGAAATGTAACATGGTGCGATTGCTTCTCTCTCCATTTATGAAACACGCCGTGTAGTTCCTCATCAACGCTGTCCTGGAGGGTGGACTGCGGTACTTACACCGCCGTGGGTCCCAAAGAGACAATTTTACAAGTGTTTACATGATCTTCTGCCTCGAAACAGCCACCTCGTAGATCCGTTAGAGCCCTTCATTCGGGAAGACAGTCATGGGCAGACAACCAAGAGAGCTTTCTTTGCTTGGGGGGATATGGGTTTCCAATCTGTTCTCAGACCCCAGACCTGAGATGCTAGGTAAGGTAACTTTTAATTCGAGCCTCCCTTCCCCTCAAAACAACCCATACATTCTTTCCTGATATAAAGATTTCCAATAACAGCATAAAATGAGCAGTTAATAATAGGTCCCAACATGTGAATTACAGTGGTTTCCAAAAATAAAGCTTCATGGGGGAAAAATCTGCAAGCTACTGCTGTGAGGTAGATGCAGCAAAAGAAGTTTCCTCACACCATGGAAATCTGGATGTCCGCACACAACTGGCAGACACGGGTTCTGAACACAGCCCTGGGAAATGATTTTTGGTGTAAACCGAACCCTGACTTTTCCCTACCTCGCCGTTCTGTCTCCCTCTCGTCAACCAACCTTACAATTAAACACCCAAGGCCTGTTCCTCAGTCTCAGTCTTTCCTTACATTTCCAGAGAGCAAGACGGGAAAAAAAAAAGGCAATGCTATAATCTGTTACCTTCTCTGCGCTTTGTCTAAGGTGATGTCTGGGATCCCATGTTGTTTATGAAGTCTTCTTTCTTGCCAACCAGCCTATAAATGCTTACGTCCTTGAAAACCAGAGAATAGGAGCACTTGTTCAGGATTTCAGAAGAAGTGCTCCCGAGAGGCCCTCTGGATTTCCACATAGCTCCCCCCACTAAGATTCTCCACTCTTACCAATCCTACCAAGGAACACTGGGCAGGTTTATCCAAAGAAATCCCAGCATTAAGAAACCCCACTGACTAAAAACTTTACTTGTCTCTTTAATCTAGGTCTTAAGGAAGACTGAGCTGTCACTCCCACCATGGGGGGATCAGTAATCTGGCCTCGGTGGGCATTGTAATTTTTATAGACCTCTTGCCTTCATCTTTATCGCCAAATTAACCGCCTTCTTATCGGGAGCCATTTAGTTCACGGACTGCTTACTCTCGGTGAAATATCTTTGTTGAGGGCTCTGAAGATTTTCACTTCAGAGAGCAGGACGGCTGAATACCACATTGTGCGTGGGGGTCAAAGGTCAGCATCAGAGGAAAGCCCAGCTAGTGCATGGGAAAGAGCCGCGTTTTTATGGGTGAGTTTTCTGTGTATGTGAAAGTAAGCCCATCTCTCACCTACTACAAAGCCTTGAACAAAAAGAATGAAAAGAAAAGGAATCTTAATTCTCAACCGATAAGGAGATGAAGCAAAGATCTTAGACCAGAGAAACAAACTACACACAGGTGTTCAGGCACGGTAAAGGGACACTCATTCCCTGCCCCAGGCATGACATTCTGCCCGCTTAAGGATGAAGGATGAATGGAGGAAAAACTAACAGGGAACGGAAAAGATTTAAACTTCTCAAACCCTCACCTGCAAATGCCAGAGATAGCAAACAGTTTTGAGAGGCAGATGTCCTATGCAGTTTTTACAGATCAGGTAGTGAAGTATCTGTAGTGCTTTGCAAACATACGTCCCCAGCCACTTTGGGAACTGGTCATTGCTTCCAACACCCCTTGAGAGTGGATTGCCATCATTCTGTAGCAAATCCTGAACCCATCACTCTCCACCCAGACATTCCATTCTCTCCGAACCATCTCACGTGTGCCTCTCCACTGCGGTGGCCCTAGTTTTCCTTCAAAGAAGGGGAAACTAAGGCTGGGAGTTTCGCCCTGGGTCCCGGAACAAATCAGTGGCAAAGTCAATATTAGATTTCCGGCGCTTCATCTCTTCACTTCAGCATCGAAAACGTACCCCAAGACTGGCTACATACAGGTCGTACACTTAGCCTTTTCCCCCCGGCCCCTCCGCTAATGCTTCCCTCATGGTGTCTCCTGTCACATCACCTCCCCAAGGTCAAGAGGGAGAACAGTTTTTGTTACCTACAGATACCTATCTTAGGAAAAAATAACAATCTTGAGAACACAGGAAATGACCAGCTAGGAAATTACTTGGGGTATTAACATGCTTTTCTTGGGCAACTATAAGTTGGAATCTCTGTTCTGAGGCTTTCTGATCAGTCTGGGGCTTCTGGCATAATCCTTAAAGAAGTCCAAAGAAGGAAGACCGAAATTAAAAGAAGAGAAAGTTAATCAAAATCCAACTGGTTTTATTTCTGGGGAAGGAGCCTTCAGGCAACAGATGGGAATGAAAACATCCTGTTATTTCTTCCATTCTTATCCGATGCAGGACAGATCCAGAGCCACTGCAACTCCGCTGCTGTCCCGAGGGGGCTGTGCCCAAAGTCCCGCCTGCCTTTCAGAGACCTGGAAGAACAAAGCCCTAATGGGGTCCCCCTTGGAGGTGACAACCGTTAGGTCTGAGTAAATATAAAGTGCATCAGTCACCACCGGAAGGAGCTGAAAACGAACGGACAGACGAGGTGACTTGGGCACCCAAGATACACGCCCCGGGCCTCACGTGGGGCGAGCTCAGCTCCGTCTCACACGGATCTGAAGGAAGAGAGACAGAAAAGAACGAAGCTGGTAGTCTGCAAGCCCCCTTTTAAGGAGAGGAAAGCTTTCTGCTGACATCTTTAGCAGAAGCCCCCATGTATAAGGCAGGGAACCAGAGGGCTGCTCTGGCGGCCCCCCTGCCAACGCACGGGTCACCCAGGCCCTGGCGGGTGGGCGTTCTTCTGCACTGCAGGACGTCCAGGGAAGGCCCCTCCCCACCTTCCTGAGGGCTCGCTCCGGTAAAATCCTCGCAGACTCAGCCTTGTTACAGAAGACTCCCCAGAAGGGCGCCAGCGAAGCTCAGTGCTGGTCAAGGTCCCAGAACCGGCAGGGCTTTCCCGACACACGTGTGTTTTCCACCCCCGCTCCTCACGGCCGGACCCACACGCAGGAGGCCATCCTGCATCAGTCTTTGAAGTGGGGCGAGATTCTCAGGGCACAGAGCAATCTTCTCCCCCTAACCTTTCAAGTCCTACCCCCAGTTCCACCACCGTTTTCCTAACAATTTGCCTTTTCAAGCCCCCTAAAGCCTTCAGTGATGTAGTTTTTTTATTTTTAATATTTATTTATTTGGCTGCGTCGGGTCTTAGTTGCAGCATGCGGGCTTCTCTCTAGTTGTGACGTGCAGGCTCAGTAGTCGCGGCACGTGGGATCCGAGTTCCCGGACCAAGGATCGAACCCACACCCTCTGCATTGGCAGGTGGATTTTTAACCACTGGGCCACCAGGGAAGTTTCAGTGATGCAGTTTTTATAGAAACAACTTTCTTTTTACACTCACACTTCATCAACTTATGTAATAATTAGATGACACGATTTCAACGGGCACAAACAGGTTTGGGAACAAACAACTCTCTGTAGGCCTTCGACATGCCAGGTGGAGGAGGGCACGGGGGCAGGGGGCACAGGAGCAAGTCAGGGGCAGGGCCCTGCCATGTCTGGTGCCCAGAACCACTTCAGGAAGGTTCTGACCTTCCCTGCTTCCCAAATATTCCCCCTTGTTTTGCCTCTGGATTTCTTTGCTGAACGTGAAGACCAGAGGTGGGGATGACAGAAATCAAAATTCAGGTCATTTCTGCATCTCTGGGCTCACAGCACACGACAGCATTATTTTACTGGTAGAATCGTGGTGACTTAGAGAGTCCTGCTTCGACTTTGTAAGAGACATGGAGTGGCCGGGGGCTCGCCAGAGCAGACCGTCACCGAGCCCGGGGGTCCTGCAGGAGCAGCAAGGCTTCTCCCAAGGGGCTTTGGACTCTCTGGGGATCAGAGCTGCTCCCACCACGAACTGCTCTGTGCAAATTCCCAGACGTGGTTTCTCGAGAGCAGGAAGGCTCCTGAGCAAGCGATGCTCTCCTCCCCCCGCAAGGGTTTCTGGGAGCGAGGAGGGACTGGTCCTCCCCCCGCTGGTTCTGAGGCCTGGGCGGGCGGATCGGTGGAGGCTCTGAGGGTCCCTGCTGAGGTCACCGAAGTCTAGGGGCCTAGATTCGTCTCCCTTTCTATACACCCCCCATCCTCCGGGACCACAGCTTTGCCTGGGCTTTCCATACAGCCTCTAGGACAAAAGCACTTGAAAGATAATGCAGATACGAGGTGCATCTACGGAGGATGAAAGCAATTTCTATAGCGCACAGGAGAAGACTGGTCTTATTATATATATCCCCTCCTTCACAGTTAATTTATAAGAGCTGGCCCCGAACCAAGATGGCGGAGTAGAAGGACGTGCTCTCACTCCCTCTTGCGAGAGCACCAGAATCACAACTGGCTGCTGGACAATCATTGACAGGAAGACCCTGGACTTCACCAAGGAGGACACCCCACGTCCAAGGACAGAGGAGAAGCCACAGTGAGACGGTAGGAGGGGCGCAATCAGAGTAAAATCAAATCCCATAACTGCTGGGTGGGTGACTCACAGACTGGCGAACACTTATACCACAGAAGTCCACCCACTGGAGTGAAGGTTCTGAGCCCCACCTCAGGCTTCCCAACCTGGGGGTCCGGCAACGGGAGGAGGAATTCCTAGAGAATCAGACTTTGAAGTCTAGTGGGAATTGATTGCAGGACTGTGACAGGACTGGGGGAAACAGAGACCCCACTCTTGGAGGGCACACACAAAGTAATGTGTGCATCGGGACCCAGGGGAAGGAGCAGTGACCCTGGGGGAGACTGAACCAGACGTACCTGCTGGTGTTGGGGGGTCTCCTGCAGAGGCGAGTGGTGGCTCTGTTTCACCGTGGGGATAAGGACACTGGCAGCAGAGGTCCTGGGAAGTTCTCCTTGGCGTGAGCCCTCCCAGAGTCTGCCATTAACCCCACCAAAGAGCACGGGTAGGCTCCAGTGTTGGGTTGCCTCAGGCAAAACAACCAACAGGGAGGGAACCCAGCCCCACCCATCAACAGTCAAGTGGATTAAGGTTTTACTGGGCTCTGATCGCCACAGCAACAGGGAGGGAACCCAGCCCCACCCATCAACAGTCAAGTGGATTAAGGTTTTACTGAGCTCTGACCGCCACAGCAACAGTCAGCTCTACCCACCACCAGAGCCTCCCATCAAGCCTCTTAGATAGCCTCAACCACCAGAGGGCAGACAACAGAAGCAAGAAAAACTACAATCCTGCAGCCTGTGGACCAAAAACCACAGTTACAGAAAGACAGAGAAGATGAAAAGGCAGAGGGCTATGTACCAGATGAAGGAACAAGAAAAAACCCCAGAAAAACAACTAAATGAAGTGGAGATAGGCAACCTTCCAGAAAAAGAATTCAGAATAATGATAGTGAAGATGATCCAGGACCTCGGAATAAGAATGGAGGCAAAGATTGAGAAGATGCAAGAAATGATTAACAAAGACCTAGAAGAATTAAAGAACAAACAAACAGAGATGACCAATACAATAACTGAAATGAAAACTACACTAGAAGGAATCAATAGCAGAATAACTGAGGCAGAAGAACGGATAAGTGACCTGGAAGACAGAATGGTGGAATTCACTGCTGCGGAACAGACTAAAGAAAAAAGAATAAAAAGAAATGAAGACAGCCTAAGAGACCTCTGGGACAACATTGAACGCAACAACATTCGCATTATAGGGGTCCCAGAAGGAGAAGAGAGAGAGAAAGGACCAGAGAAAATATTTGAAGAGATTATAATCGAAAACTTCCCTAACATGGGAAAGGAAATAGCCACCCAAGTCCAGGAAGCGCAGAGAGTCCCATACAGAATAAACCCAAGGAGAAACACGCCGAGACACATAGTAATCAAAGTGGCAAAAATTAAAGACAAAGAAAAATTATTGAAAGCAGCAAGGGAAAAACGACAAATAACATACAAGGGAACCCCCATAAGGTTAACAGCTGATTTCTCAGCAGAAACTCTGCAAGCCAGAAGGGAGTGGCATGAAATACTTAAAGTGATGAAAGGGAAGAACCTACAACCAAGATTACTCTACCCAGCAAGGATCTCATTTAGATTTGATGGAGAAATCAAAAGCTTTACAGACAAGCAAAAGCTAAGAGAATTCAGCACCACCAAACCAGCTCTACAACAAATGCTAAAGGAACTTCTCTAAGTGGGAAACACAAGAGAAGAATAGGACCTACAAAAACAAACCCAAAACAATTAAGAAAATGGTCATAGGAACATACATATCGATAATTACCTTAAACGTGAATGGATTAAATGCCCCAACCAAAAGACATAGACTGGCTGAATGGATACAAAAACAAGACCCATATATATGCTGTCTACAAGAGACCCACTTCAGACCTAGGGACACATACAGACTGAAAGTGAGGGGATGGAAAAAGATATTCCATGCAAATGGAAATCAAAAGAAAGCTGGAGTAGCTATACTCATATCAGATAAAATAGACTTTAAAATAAAGAATGTTACAAGAGACAAGGAAGGACACTACATAATGATCCAGGGATCAATCCAAGAAGAAGATATAACAATTATAAATATATATGCACCCAACATAGGAGCACCTCAATACATAAGGCAACTGCTAACAGCTATAAAAGAGGAAATCGACAGTAACACAATCATAGTGGGGGACTTTAACACCTCACTTACACCAATGGACAGATCATCCAAAATGAAAATAAATAAGGAAACAGAAGCTTTAAATGACACAATAGACCAGATAGATTTAATTGATATATATAGGACATTCCATCCAAGAACGGCAGATTACACGTTCTTCTCAAGTGCACACGGAACATTCTCCAGGATAGATCACATCTTGGGTCACAAATCAAGCCTCAGTAAATTTAAGAAAATTGAAATCATATCAAGCATCTTTTCTGACCACAACGCTATGAGATTAGAAATGAATTACAGGGAAAAAAACGTAAAAAAGACAAACACATGGAGGCTAAACAATACGTTACTAAATAACCAAGAGATCACTGAAGGAATCAAACAGGAAATAAAAAAATACCTAGAGACAAATGACAATGAAAACACGACGACCCAAAACCTATGGGATGCAGCAAAAGCGGTTCTAAGAGGGAAGTTTATAGCTATACAAGCCTACCTAAAGAAACAAGAAAACTCTCAAGTAAACAATCTAACTTTACACCTAAAGAAACTAGAGAAAGAAGAACAAACAAAACCCAAAGTTAGCAGAAGGAAAGAAATCATAAAGATCAGAGCAGAAATAAATGAAATAGAAACAAAGAAAACAATAGCAAAGATCAATAAAACTAAAAGTTGGTTCTTTGAGAAGATAAACAAAATTGATAAGCCATTAGCCAGACTCATCAAGAAAAAGAGGGAGAGGACTCAAATCAATAAAATCAGAAAGGAAAAAGGAGAAGTTACAACAGACACCGCAGAAATACAAAACATCCTAAGAGACTACTACAAGCAACTTTATGCCAATAAAATGGACAACCTGGAAGAAATGGACAAATTCTTAGAAAGGTATAACCTTCCAAGACTGAATCAGGAAGAAACAGAAAATATCAACAGACCAATCACAAGTAATGAAATTGAAACTGTGATTAAAAATCTTCCAACAAACAAAAGTCCAGGACCAGATGGCTTCACAGGTGAATTCTATCAAACATTTAGAGAAGAGCTAACACCCATCCTTCTCAAACTCTTCCAAAAAATTGCAGAGGAAGGAACTCTCCCAAACTCATTCTATGAGGCCACCATCACCCTGATACCAAAACCAGACAAAGACACTACAAAAAAAGAAAATTACAGACCAATATCACTGATGAATATAGATGCAAAAATCCTCAACAAAATACTAGCAAACAGAATCCAACAACACATTAAAAGGATCATACACCACGATCAAGTGGGATTTATCCCAGGGATGCAAGGATTCTTCAATATACGCAAATCAATCAATGTGATACACCATATTAACAAATTGAAGAATAAAAACCATATGATCATCTCAATAGATGCAGAAAAAGCTTTTGACAAAATTCAACACCCATTTATGATAAAAACTCTCCAGAAAGTGGGCATAGAGGGAACCTACCTCAACATAATAAAGGCCATATATGACAAACCCACAGCAAACATCATTCTCAATGGTGAAAAACTGAAAGCATTTCCTCTAAGATCAGGAACGAGACAAGGATGTCCACTCTCACCACTATTATTCAACATAGTTCTGGAAGTCCTAGCCACGGCAATCAGAGAAGAAAAAGAAATAAAAGGAATACAAATTGGAAAAGAAGAAGTAAAACTGTCACTGTTTGCGGATGACATGATACTATACATAGAGAATCCTAAAACTGCCACCAGAAAACTGCTAGAGCTAATTAATGAATATGGTAAAGTTGCAGGTTACAAAATTAATGCACAGAAATCTCTTGCATTCCTATACACTAATGATGAAAAATCTGAAAGAGAAATTATGGAAACACTCCCATTTACCATTGCAACAAAAAGAATAAAATACCTAGGAATAAACCTACCTAGGGAGACAAAAGACCTGTATGCAGAAAACTATAAGACACTGATGAAAGAAATTAAAGATGATACCAACAGATGGAGAGATATACCATGTTCTTGGATTGGAAGAATCAACATTGTGAAAATGAGTATACTACCCAAAGCAATCTACAGATTCAATGCAATCCCTATCAAATTACCAATGGCATTTTTTACGGAGCTAGAACAAATCATCTTAAAATTTGTATGGAGACACAAAAGACCCCGAATAGCCAAAGCAGTCTTGAGGCAAAAAAATGGAGCTGGAGGAATCAGACTCCCTGACTTCAGACTATACTACAAAGCTACAGTAATCAAGACAATATGGTACTGGCACAAAAACAGAAACATAGATCAATGGAACAAGATAGAAAGCCCAGAGATTAACCCACGCACCTATGGTCAACTAATCTATGACAAAGGAGGCAAAGATATACAATGGAGAAAAGACAGTCTCTTCAATAAGTGGTGCTGGGAAAACTGGACAGCCACATGTAAAAGAATGAAATTAGAATACTCCCTAACACCATACACAAAAATAAACTCAAAATGGATTAGAGACCTAAATATAAGACTGGACACTATAAAACTCTTAGAGGAAAACATAGGAAGAACACTCTTTGACATAAATCACAGCAAGATCTTTTTTGATCCACCTCCTAGAGTAATGGAAATAAAAACAAAAATAAACAAGTGGGACCTAATGAAACTTCAAAGCTTTTGCACAGCAAAGGAAACCATAAACAAGACGAAAAGACAACCCTCAGAATGGGAGAAAATATTTGCAAATGAATCAACGGACAAAGGATTAATCTCCAAAATATATAAACAGCTCATTCAGCTCAATATCAAAGAAACAAACACCCCAATCCAAAAATGGGCAGAAGACCTAAATAGACATGTCTCCAAAGAAGACATACAGACGGCCACGAAGCACATGAAAAGATGCTCAACATCACTAATTAGTAGAGAAATGCAAATCAAAACTACAATGAGGTATCACCTCACTCCTGTTAGAATGGGCATCATCAGAAAATCTACAAACAACAAATGCTGGAGAGGGTGTGGAGAAAAGGGAACCCTCTTGCACTGTTGGTGGGAATGTAAATTGATACAGCCACTATGGAGAACAATATGGAGGTTCCTTAAAAAACTAAAAATAGAATTACCATATGACCCAGCAATCCCACTACTGGGCATATACCCAGAGAAAACCGTAATTCAAAAAGACACGTGCACCCGAATGTTCATTGCAGCACTATTTACAATAGCCAGGTCATGGAAGCAACCTAAATGCCCATCAACAGACGAATGGATAAAGAAGATGTGGTACATATATACGATGGAATATTATTCAGCCATAAAAAGGAACGAAATTGAGTCATTTGTTGAGAAGTGGATGGATCTAGAGACTGTCATACAGAGTGAAGTAAGTCAGAAAGAGAAAAACAAATATCGTATGTTAATGCATGTATGTGGAACGTAGAAAAATGGTACAGATGAGCCAGTTTGCAGGGCAGAAGTTGAGACACAGATGTAGAGAATGGACATATGGACACCAAGGGGGGAAAACTGCGATGAGGTGGGGATGGTGATGTGCTGAATTGGGCGATTGGGATTGACATGTATACACTGATGTGTATAAAACTGATGCCTAATAAGAACCTGCAGTATAAAAAAACAAACAAAACAACTAATACTAAACTTTCATTGGGTTATTTGTATGGAAATATGTTAATATAAATGTTTCAGACATTACATGAAATTTCTAAAAATCTTATATTTGTATTTGTATGGAAATATGTATGGAAATATGTTAATATAAATGTTTCAGACATTACATGAAATTTCTAAAAATCTTGTATTTGTATGGAAATATGTATGGAAATATGTTAATATAAATGTTTCAGACATTACAAGAAATTTCTAAAAATCTTGTATTTGTATGGAAATATGTATGGAAATATGTTAATATAAATGTTTCAGACATTACATGAAATTTCTAAAAATCTTATATTTGTATTTGTATGGAAATATGTATGGAAATATGTTAATATAAATGTTTCAGACATTACATGAAATTTCTAAAAATCTTATATTTGTATTTGTATGGAAATATGTATGGAAATATGTTAATATAAATGTTTCAGACATTACATGAAATTTCTAAAAATCTTATATTTGTATTTGTATGGAAATATGTATGGAAATATGTTAATATAAATGTTTCAGACATTACAGGAAACGTCTAAAAATCTTATATGTTCTGGTATAATGTTATAAGTAATAATCCTAGTTATTACTTTAAAATGTATATCTCAGAAATAACTAATTTTCTTGTCAACTGCATTATTATGAACTTTCATCAAATCTTTAACCATGGTCATTTTTAAGTCTTTTGTCATTTACAGACAGTTCTGGGTGTACTCTGATGATTTTGCAAATATGTTCCTATAAAAGAGTTTCATCTTCAAGAAATTCATGGAAAAGACTCTGACAAGTACAGGTTTCTGGTAACTGACTGTACTGCTGAACTGAATGAATAAGCATTTTCAGAACTCTAATGAAAAACGGATGAACTCATAAAACTGCTAACAAAAGATCAAGATGAAAAAAAAAAAGAAATTAATTACATGGGACTGAGTGAACTGATGAGGATGAGTATAATTTTTGTGACTTTCTGTCTGAATTTAAAAAAAAAAATCCCACAAGGACTCAGAGGAAAAGAATATACAAATCAATTTTCACTGCAAAGTAAAGGAGCTGTTACAGTGGAGGATTACTGGACTGAATGTCAATATTATGACATAGTATAAGTGTGTTTCATGTTTGGTAATTGCAATCATTGTTGCTTTTGTTGTGGTCATCCATGTAAAAAAAAAAAAAAAAAAAAAAAAAAAAGAGCTGGACCCGTTAACAGTGGGCCGAGGAAAACGGAGGGAAACTAATCAATTAACATATAGCTCATTGTACTTTGAAGGTAATTCTAAAATGCATTATAGCACTAAGAATAGTGGCCTTTATGGGTTTTCCTCGTTCAGAGGAGCCACCTTTGCAGGAAAAGGTGATTCAGAAGTCTTCCCCAAGAGCAGCTCGATGCGAGCCTGAAAGGCAAAGTTGTTAAGCGCGAAGCCCATGTATGAGGGGCCCACCCCCGAGGGGCTGCTGTGGGAGGTGAGTTCTGGAAAAGCAACGCCCCAAAGAGAAGCTCTCAGGAGCAGCAGGTATGGAAATCTGGGTTGGGAACCCGGGCCTGGAAATTACAAGGATATTTGCCTAGAGTTTATGAGAGAGAAGCTTAAATGGGAGAACCAGTACAAATTATGGGAATGGAACACATACTTAACAGAGTAAATAGGAAGAAATGGCACAGATATCCAGAATGTGGAAAGACACCTCGACGTAAACAAGGATTTCGGTCGGGAGCTCTTTCCTCCGTTCCCAGATCTGATGAACCAACCATGCTTTTCAGCCTCCCTTCAGAGAGAATTGAGGAATCGGTTCCAGGATGTACGCCTCAGTCCCTGTGTACAGGGGCTCAAACTCCAGAAACCCAGGACACCCAAGAATAAATCCCAAGGATTTGTTTTCCTTTTGGGCCTCTGAGCCATAATTCTACCCACTGGCAGAAATACTACTCCTGTTTTAAAGCTGTTAAAAACCTAGTCTTAAAATCACACAGTTGGCAGGTCACCAGGATCAAAACCTGGTCGTCTGGTATAGCCTTATAGAAGAATTTCAAATAAGCCGTGGGAGAATGCTCCAAGCTGAAAAACAACATTTTCATGCACGCACGCACACACACGAGTACACACACCCCTGCATGAGCATGCATGCACCGGACACCTGCCCACACAGCCTCAAGAACGGGCCTGGCTGGACATCAGAGATGGCGGGGGATGCGCCCTGGTTCCAATCTTTTCCCACGTCCCCCACTGATCCCCCTGCCCCGTGAAGTCTTTCCAAGGTGCCTCTTGGGCCCAGGGCCCCCTCCCTCTTCCTTCATAACTGAAATCCTTCCCCCAAATGTCCTTGCAGTCTGCATTTGAACTTTCCGTGACTTCGCCACACTCACTGCCCTCCTAACTGCTGCTCCCTGACCTGGGTGTAAATCTCTTCTGTTTCTGACTTGCTTGCTTCCTATTTCCAGCTACTGTTATTCCTAGTGTCAGAAGCCAACAACCCACTCTGTTACGAGTTAATCGTACCACCATGTGGATTGAAATAAGTTGTCTGTTGTTCCCCTTGCAGTGATCAGAACGATTCTTGGCACACAGTAGGCAATTAATCAGTACGTGCTGGTGGAGAATTGATTTGCGTTTATTTTACGTAGCCGTTTGACCCTAAAGAGCTAGCGTGACAAGGCACAGGATAAATATGGTATATCTGCTAATCCCAAACTCCCAATCCATCCCTCCCCTACCCACCCTTCAGAACTATATTCAATATCCTGTGATAAACCATAATGGAAAAAAATATGAAAAAGAATGTATATAGGGCTTCCCTGGTGGCGCAGTGGTTGAGAGTCTGCCTGCCAATGCAGGGGACACGGGTTCGAGCCCTGGTCTGGGAAGATCCCATATGCCGCGGAGCGACTAGGCCCGTGAGCCACAACTACTGAGCCTGCGCGTCTGGAGCCTGTGCTCCGCAACAGGAGAGGCCGCGATGGTGAAAGGCCCGCGCACCGCGATGAAGAGTGGCCCCCGCTTGCCGCAACTAGAGAAAGCCCTCGCACAGAAACGAAGACCCAACACAGCCATATATAAATAAATAAATTTTAAAAAATGTATATATGTATAACTGAATCACTTTGCTGTACAGCAGAAATTAATACAACATTGTAAATCAACTATACTTCAATAAAATAAAAGTTTAAAACATACGGTGTATCCACATCTGACCTGCTATATAAGCCGTCTTGATGGGACCCTGTTGGCTATTTGTTGCCATCATCAAGAGACCATTATTAATTCCATATCTGCATCGCTTGCATAAGAGTCCCTGCCCCCAGGAATCTGTGATTGGACAAAACCACCGTCATGTTATGAACGACAATGGGGGAAAAGCATAAATAGGTAAGTTGGAAAGCAGCTTCCCTGGAGGTTGGAGAAGCTGATATATCAGCAGCTCTTGTTTACAGAAAGCGACCGTCCCTGAGGGACCCCCAGTGTTCTCGAGCTTACCGAAAGCACCGAGCCCCTTAGCCCGACATCCAGCCCAGAGTGGGACGGGCAGAGGAGCTAGGAAGGCTGTGTACGAATTTCTGCTTCACTACTTACCGTCTGTGACCTGGGACAGGCACTGCCCTCCCCGAAACACACCCACAGCCCCCAAATGGTCACGTCACCACCAGCCTTTCAAGATCATCGTTCGGAGTAAACAAGGTAAAAAGACAACACCCAGCTTGACACCCAGCAGGGAAGGCAGGTACACGGCTTCCCTCCGATCTCCTCTTTTGAATAACCTACCTGCTACTCAAATGGCCCCGGTAGCAACACAGTAAGGAGGAAAACTAGCTTATGAGGCAACTCACATTTGCTCCACCCTCTGTCAGCACACAGGTCACACCGACCATCTCCTGACTGTGCTAACAGGACCAGCGGCTGGGCTGCCATGCGTGTGCACACGTGCACGGCGGGGGTGGGGTGGTAGGGGGGTGAAGGGGTCATGATGTCCCTTCCTTCTCAACACTTTCCCCCCAACGATGTGTCAGTCTTCAATAGAGGCTTCACATGGCCAGGAATGTCCAGGAATTTACTCTTTCTGGGAAATTCCTGAGGCATCCCAAGACAGTTAGGCCAAGGATGAATTCTCACAAGCTATGCATTCTCCATGGGGGTAGCATTATTTATTTATTTTTTTTAAAACAATCACACTTTAATTTTTATTTATTTATTTATTTATTTATTTATTTATTTTTGGCTGTGCTGGGTCTTTGGTTCGTGCGAGGGCTTTCTCCAGTTGCGGCAAGTGGGGGCCACTCTTCATCGCGGTGCGGGGACCGCTCTTCATCGCGGTGCGCGGGCCTTTCACTATCGCGGCCCCTCCCGTCGCGGGGCACAGGCTCCAGACGCGCAGGCTCAGCAGCCGTGGCTCATGGGCCCAGCCGCTCTGCGGCATGTGGGATCTTCCCAGACCAGGGCTCGAACCCGTGTCTCCTGCATTAGCAGGCAGATTCTCAACCACTGCGCCACCAGGGAAGCCCGGGTAGCATTATTTGACTCTGCTTTAAGGGCAAGGGCGAGGGCAGTCTGTTACTCTGGCCATGAACTTAATGTGAGATGACACTGGATCCAGGTCCAGAGGAAACAAGCCAGTTGTGCTATCGGATCAAAGGTTTTCAGGCAAGATTCCTGGTGGGGCTGAACAGGTGAGAATGTATACAGTTGTCTGTCTCAGAGGATTCCATCTCAGACCAGGAGTCTGTGTGATGGGAGGTACCCCGGTGATGGCGGGTCTGGGCAGAGAAGCTGGAAGATGACACAGAACCGCTCTACCGAGGAACGCTCCTCCCTCTCTTCTCAAAGGAGCTCATGTTCCTCTGGAAAACTCTTACTTTACCTTCAAGACTCAAGGAAAATGCCACCTTCTCCATGAAGCCCTCCTGCCTTGCCTGCTTCCAGCTACCGCACGTATGAGCAGGTACCACAGTGACACGCCTCCCCGGCTCCTACACAGACTGCTTCCTCCTGCATGATTGCTTCTCACGTGTCTCACGATTCCAAATACCGTATGTATGTGTCTGCTGCTTTTGTTAGTCTGTTTTCACTGTAAGACTCCAAGCTCCCTGATGGCAGGGGCTGTGCACCACTGTGTCCCCTGTTCCCAGCACTGTGCCTGCATCTGGGGGGCACTCATGACACTTTGTTAAATAAATGAATAGATGTGAGCTCCTCAGGGGTCCACTGTTCCTCCAGCACCCAGCACGGTGGCGGGCCCAAAGTTATCACACAGTAAAGGCTGAATAAATAACGGCTGGGTTTTTTTAATGATTAAGTTTTTTTCAAGTTTGCCATCAAGAATAGGATGTATAGGGGCTTCCCTGGTGGCGCAGTGGTTGAGAATCTGCCTGCCAATGCAGGGGACACGGGTTCGAGCCCTGGTCTGGGAAGATCCCACATGCCGCGGAGCAACTAGGCCCGTGAGCCACAATTACTGAGCCTGCGCGTCTGGAGCCTGTGCTCTGCAACAAGAGAGGCCGCGATAGTGAGAGGCCCGCGCACCGCGATGAAGAGTGGCCCCCACTTGCCGCGACTAGAGAAAGCCCTCGCACAGAAACGAAGACCCAACACAGCCATAAATAAATAAATAAAATTTAAAAAAAAAAAAAACAAAAAAAAACCAATTGTTTAAAAAAAAAAAAAAAAAAAAAGAATAGGATGTATAAATATGCTATCCTAGTTAGCAGAGAACTCGGACTGAATAGAAATCTGAAGATGAACAATTAAGAATTTACATAAAAATCCAAGATATATTCTAAGCCGAGACCTGTTTAGTCTATTACACTGATGGGCACCTTCGTTAGGGTCCTAGCAAGATGGCAGGGAAGGATGCTGAGGAAAAGAGCGGCCTGGAGAATCGAGGAGGGAGCCCTGCTGCCTGGGAGGGACCTTGGCTGTGCGATATCACCCGGGAAGGCTCAGGTGTTGAAAGCACTCTGCTTGTCACATCATCTCACTGTCATTCCCACGTCCCACGAGGCGGACGGGTCAGGAGCTCGAGAAGGAAACTGAGACAAGAAGCCAAGCAACTAAGGTCACGAAGTGAATCAGCAGTGGAGCCAGAGTCCGGATCGGGTTGGTGGACTCTGAGTCCAGGGCTCTTCCCACGACACCCACCAGCGGTCAGGGCAGCTCTCACTCGACCTCTGTGAGGCTGCTACTACCCGCAGCTTCTGCGGTTTCAGCGTGGAGCACCCCCTGGGCCCAGATTAGTGTCAGTGAGAACAGGTTCCTTGGGGCAGGGTTTAAAGGTTGACTTTAGAGTCAGGCAGATCCCACCACTGGGATCTCAAGTAGGTTCACTGAACCGCCCTGTGGCTCAGTTTCTTCATCTGTGAAATGGGATGACAGTAAAATGCACATCCTGTGCTTGCTGTGGGATTAAACAAGCAAGTGTTTACAAAGCCCTCGGCACAGGCGTTGCCTGGAGCGTCTTGTTATAGTGGTTAGAAGTGACTGGCTCAGATGTGGGCACAGGCTGCCGCCACACCCAGACTTCCTCTGCCCTCTCTCCTCCTGCCTCCCAATCAGAGGGCAGGGCTCTGCAGGGAGAGGTCCAGCCAGCAAGTGCAGCCTGCCCTTGGCATGCAAGCCTAGCTCTGTAAAACCCTCTAACCAGAAGCAGCCACTGGCTCTGCTGTCCCGAGGCGTTCTGTCCCCTCACAGGGGCTGGTTCTGTGCCAGGTCCACACCCTCTGCTCCAGGGTCTCTGTGAGCAGGTCCCATTCCCAAGGGTCCCCAGGCTCTAGCTCAGGGCCTTTCACAGGAGGGAGTCCAGGAGGGCTGAATGGGACAGATGCCTGCACTCCAGGTTTCCTGCTTGGGAGACACTGAGGACGGGGTTTGCTGGGGCAGGAGAAGACAGGGGTCTCCAGGACAGACCCTAACACTTGAGATGTGCGAGAATGTCACCAATGGAAACCGCCTCCCCCATAGATGCAATAACCCCAGGCATCTGGGGAGGAAAGGCCCATGGCTGATCACAGCTCAGCTCATCAAAAGCTGGTCCTGGAGATACTGGAGGGCCAATTAAGCCATTCACCCTGAGACCTCACTCCCCAGCTGTCTCCTGCAGAGTGCGGGGGACCTGAGCCTGCAGGGAAAGCGTCTGTTTGATCCCGGTTGGCCCCAATCAAACATCATTTACAAGTTAGGTTCTGAGCTGTCCCCAGAGTGAAGGCTTGGGCTAAGCCCTCCCTCCGTGGATGAGAGCCAGGGCAGTTAACGTTTACATTTGAACTCTGGCAATTCTCGGTCTGACCTCCAGTTTATGACATCCCCTCTCTCTCTGCCTACTAACTACAATCCCCCTGAAAGTTTTGGGCTTTCGTGAAAAGGAAACCACAGGCCCAACCCAGCCATACCCCAGCAGGCAGCTGGCAGGCTGAGTAGGTGTAACTCGACCTGCTCTGTCCTCAGGCTAGGGCACACCTGGCACACCTGCCCAGAAGTCGGATTCTGGTAAGAAGCTAGGTGAGTGAGTACCCAACGGCTGTGGATTCAGGACCGGATGCTGAGCTCACTGTACACAGCCTGGGTCTCCTGGGGTGGGGTGGGGTGTAGCAGAGGAAGGGAGCAGGGAGGATTCCATGTCAAGGCGTGATGGGGTCACCTAGCAAGGGCTGGTGGAGGAAGAAAGGCGTGGTGCGTTCAGGGAAGGGCGCCGGGATCAACTAAGAGATTTTCACCTCTTCTGCCGTGGGGCTGGGGGGCGCTGGGGGGAGAACTTAATAGTAGAACCAGTGCAACTATAACGGTCCTCAGACACACCCCGTGTGGATCCGGAGTGGGTTCTGAGCTGGGGTGGCAGTGGTGGAAGTGGGGGGTAGGAGAGGTTAGGAAGGCACCCTCCCCTCTGCCTTCTCCAGGGCCAGGGACTCAGGACTCCGCCCGGGATCCCACCAGAAACAGGAATTCCCACAGGTCCCTGAATAGACCTCTGTTCTCTAGAATATTCTCTGTTCATGAATTGGTTCCTCTTACAACACCCCCAGCCCCACCAGTCAGCTTAGCAAAGTGACTCCAAGGGTCCCAAGTTGGAGGCCAGCAGGACAGGCTTCCGAGGGGCTCCAGGTGCTGGGGATGCCCCCCCCTTCACCAGGCCTTACCCACTGGTCTGCTCTGACCCTGAGCCTGCGTGGGCAGAACTGCAATGAGTTCCCTCCGAGGAACCTCGGGGGAGGAGGAGCAAACGGTGCGAGTCAGGGGTCTAGGGGCTGGGGGGTGGAGCGGTCACGGCAAGGGGCATCCGGCCTCCCATTCAACTCCCCAGTCCCCAGCTTCCTCAGCCCCACAGGTCAGAAGGGAGGCTGAGGGGAGGGAGGGTGCACACCGGGGTGGGAAGCTCCCAGAAACGCCAGACAGCAGCAGCCCTCTTCCTCAGGTGGCTGGAATTCCCTAATCCTCTCCTGGAAGCGTGGTTCCTAAGTCGGCTGGCGGGGTCCCAGGGCTGGCCACGGTCATAGTCACTGCCCCTTAGTGGGGAGCCTGAGTGCCCGACCCTCACCTTACAGGGCCGCTGTCTGTTCCCCCATCAGCCGGCTCTCATCCCCTCCCAGAGCAGGGTCCCGGGCTTCACTCTTCTCTGAGGGATCCAGTCGGCTGCGGCGTCATAAATTCAGCCCGGCGCCCACTCAGGTCTCAGCCTACACCTCCACCACCTCCCTTCACCCCAAAAGACCCCCAGAGCTTCCGGGGCTGGAGGAACCCGGCTGGGGTCGAAGCCCTCTCGCCTTCCACTCCCCAGGTCCCCAAGACCCCCGGCCCCACCGCACTGCAGGGAACCAGGGAAGTTCTGTCCAGTCGTGCTATTGTCCCAGGTCCGTCCCGGTCCCCGGGGACCGCACGCGCCCTGCTTTCCTCCCCCTCCCGAGACCCCTCCGCACCCCGACCTCCAACCCCAAGGCCAACAGGCCAAACGCTCGGGAGTCAGAGGCTCAGGTGGCGCTGCCGTCCTCTAGGTCCGCGACTCTAGGGCGGCCAAGACCCTCCTGCGTGCGGACGCCACCCCACCCCCGCAAGGCTGCGGCAGCGAAGGGCCGGCGCGCGGCGGGACGCTTACCTGCGGGAGAAACTCGTCCTTCCCGCCCTGGGCAGGGGCAGATGCAACATCCTCCCGGCGCAGCGGCCCTCGGCCGCCGGGAACCCCGCGCCGACGCCGCGCCCGCCCGGCCGACCCGCGGAGGTCTGAGCGCGGCCACGCGGACGGCCGGAGACCCGGGACCAGCCCTCGCCCCTCGCTCCCTCCTCCCCCCGCCCGCCTGACTCACCGCTCCAGCTGCACTTAAAGCGACAGAGCCCCACTTCCCGTCGCCGCCTCGGGTCCCGAGCCCCGACTGCGAGCGGGCCCTTTAACGCCCGGAGCAGGTAGACAAAGAGCCGCCGCGGCGCGGCCGTTCCGGGGCCCGGGGGCCGGGAGGTGCGCGGCGGCCGGGGCCTCGGTCTCCGCCGGGCGGCTGCGGGTCTAGACCCGGACGCAGGCTGCGGGTCACATCCCCCTCCCCCCCTCCCCGACGCCGGCTGCGGGTTAACCCCCCCAGGGCGCCGGCTGCGGGCCACATCCCCCCCCCGCCCCCAACCCGACGCCGGCTGCGGGCCACCACCCCCCCACCCCCCGCCGCGGGTCGACCCGGGCTCTTCCTCGGGCTACGCGGGCAGACGCGTGTGGGCATCCCAGGTCTCTGGGGACAGGGGGCCCGCGTGCGCTGGTGGGCACGGGTCGGGGAAGCTGGACCCTCCCCGGAGGGCTTCCTCCCAGCTCCCTCCTGGACCCTTTCCAGGCTTTTAAATCAGACCAAGAGCCCGGGAGCAGTACAGCGCCTGCAACAAGGTCGGCGGGGGGTGCCGAGGGGTGAAGGGCAGACGGGGTGCAAGAGCCAGAGGCTGCTCAGGAGCTGTCCTCCTTACAGGGTGGGCGACCTCCTGAAAAGTGCTGACCACTGACGGGGGCGGGGCTAACCTTCCTCCAGCGGGGGGGTGGGCAGGGAGGCGTGCACGTTGGGGCTGATTGTGGGGAGAAAGAACAGGTCACACCACGCAAAGGTCTGTGCCTGCATCTAGGAGGCATTTTCAGTTGACTGATCAGGAAGAAAAGGATCCCAAGATGTAAAGATTTTAGTGCAGAGTAAGAAAAAAAGTGGGATCAGTGGGAGGGCTCTCCCACAGAGCGCCTCTCCCCTCAGGGAATTCCTGGTAACTTAACCTCCCTGTTGCGGAGGAAGGGGCTGCACGGGGGCTGCACTGCTGCCCCCACCTTCTTCCAGACCATCCCTGCTCCTGGGAGGGGCTGAGTGTGTAAGGTCGCTCCCAACCCCAAAGTGACCCGGGCAAAGGGGAAAGACTGTGTCTTAGATATGGACAGATTACATCCGCAATTTCTTAAAGCAACAGAAACAACGCCAGCGATGGTATTTTTTTAAAGGCCCAAAGGCCTGAGCTGCGATGATGTTGAACCACAGAGCAGCAGTATCTCTGGGCTTGGGCAGCGGGTGTGACAGCCCCACGCGGAGACCCAGACCAGCGTGTTCCCCTAGGCCTCTCATCTCCGAACTTCGGCGGCCCGCTTGTTAAGGCAGAGGAGAGTCACACTTCTGCAGAGCCCCTCCGCACTCCCCGCCTTCAGGGAGGTGTGGACGCTGCTCTGAGTCCCGAGGATGGCCCTTCTCCCTAAGAGCCCGCCTGGCTCTAGTCCTCTGAGTGCCCAGGGCCACCGACCTGGGGCTGCAGCTCTAAGGGGTGAACCGCCGCTCTGGAGGGTGGGAGACCTCTCAGAGGGCGCTCTGTCCCGGATCCCTGAACAGTCTGAATTGGGGAGAGGTCTGTTTCTGGGGGTGCATATACTGCGGCCAAGTTTTCCAGATATGCTTTCAGCCCAAAGGGGAGTAAAGAGCTGCAGTGATCCCAGCACCGAGCCGTCAGGCGACCCCCTAGCATGGGGGGGAATCGATTTCCATTCCCTTTCCTCTCTCTGAGTGGTTTGGGTGGTGAGATTCAGGAAAGGTGCACCGGGGTCCAGGCTGAGCAGCTCTGGGGGGAATCCGAGCGAGGCAGGCTCTGCAGCAGCACCTCCCACCTCACGGCCCCGGCCAGGCCCCACCCGGGCTCTTCTGTAACTTCCCTGCACCCCATCCTCACCACCAGCCTAAATGGAGGGTGAGCGGGATGGATTCTCTGTGCTGGGGCCCGCCTGGGTCATCTGGGGAACAGCTTACATGGGACGTGCACCGTGAGGGATTCTCTTTAGCCTCAGCCAGCATGGAATCCCGGGTAAAATGACTTTGTCTCAGCCAGAGGAATGTCACCAGCAGGGGATGTTTTTCTCTAGATCTAGCTGTGCGCTTTCCATCAGGTTTCCTCCTTTGTGGCTTTCTGGGCAGAGCCTGGAGGGAGGGAGGGGAGGCCTGAAGGGGGTAAGGCACAGGGGTTTACTCGGAGGACTAGAGACTTTTGTGCAGGGAACTGAGACGTCCGCTCCCCCCTCCCCCCCGCCAGCCACACACACACACCATGACGCGCCTTCACAGCCCTGCTGAGCTGTGCACCTCCCCCCCCCCCCCGCGTCACACCCAGCCGCCGCCCACCCTCCCTGCAGCCCTCCCCTCCCTGCATTTCACCCCCAACAGCGATGGGGGACCTGGCCAGAAAGAGAGCAAGTCAGCCAGCAGCGCAGCCCAGGGGAGGGGTCCCAGATTTCTGAGTCCCCTGCTGAGAGGATTCTGGGCTGGAGGATCTGTAAACCCCCTCCTCCTTGGAACTGGTTCCTGTCAGAACCCAAAAGAGTCTGAGGTTTCCCTCTGTAAGTTCCTCTTTCCTTCTCAAGGAGGAAGCTGGGCTGCACGGAGACCCTACCTTCCTCCACCTTGGGACCCACTCTCCTGCTTGGTAGAGGCTTCCACAGGGTAAGGACAGGGTCGCTGGAGACTCTGCTCCTTAAATAAATAGCATGCAAATTAGCACCTGCTCTTCTCAGCCACCAGGTCAAGGCACGTGTGGGTAACTGGACAGCAGGGCCGTGTGGGAGCTTCTGTGAAGACAGGAAACCTCAGCCTCTCGGGTCAGCAGCCCCGACCTCGCCCATCACGGGGGTGTGGCCAAGTATGGGGGGCGGTGGCCCAGCTGTTTTGACCACAGGGAGGGGCACACAGGGGTGACTGAGCTCTACTTTCTGGGTCCCAGGCTGCAGAGTTGTAGCCTGCGGCAGGGTGAAGGGGGAGACACCTGCTGAGAGGGAGCTGAGAGGTAGGCTCTTTTCCAGAAAGAAAACCCAGCCAGAGAGGAAAAAGGCCCGGCCATCTCAGACAGCCTCCTCTGTGCTCCTCTTCACAGAGCCCTCGGGAGCCAAGATCGTGTGTGTCCCCTGTGCCAGGCCCAGCAGAGTGGCTCTTTACAAGGGGGAAACTGAGGCACAGGGAGGCCAGGAAATGTCCAAAGCACAGGGTGGGGCCCAGAGTAACACGCATGCATCTCTCAGCCTGATTCCCTCCCCTACCCCTCGCCACACACACCTTGGATCTCAGTCCCCAGGGCTCTGGACCAGTGTTCCGTTTCCAACAGAGACATCTGAGGAGACTGTGGGAGGCCCTGGTCGTCTCCCTAACAACAGTCTCAAGGCAGACGAGGCTGATTAGAGGCAAGAAAGGAAGAGAAAGACTTGCCAGGAAGTGCCATGTGGTCTGAGTTCCCGTTTCACCTGTCTGGGGCCTGACCGCACCCCTGATTCCTGCTGAGCCGGGGAAGTGAGACCCCTCGGAAGACTAGGTACCAGGGCAGGCTCTGTCTCTGGACCGATGCCTACTCCCCTCTTTCCCCTCAGTTACGAGGCTGTTCCCTCCCTTAGGTAGGAAAGCCTCTGCCCCTGCACAAGTCTCGGCCAGCAGACGAGCCCCCTCGGCCCACGGGGGAAGCTGGGCCCGGAGACTCCTGAGTGTCCTGGCCGCATGCACCGAGCTGGTAGCATCTGGGCAGACAGAACAAAGAGCATTTCACCACACAGAGAGGGGTGATGAGAGAGAATCAGACCAGAATGCGGGGGGGGCAGGGGGCGGTGAGTTGGCCGGTGTCCACACTGGTGGGGCCTCACACTGTCCGTGGGGAATGACCTCACCACATCTCTAATCCCAGCTTTTACAAACCTACCCCCGGGTCCCCCGATGACCCCACTGAATTCTGGGGGATCATCTGTTGTGACCTTGATAGAAGAAACCTATAAAAATCATTCCCGGCCTCTGGGTAGCACGTTCACATCATAAAATAGGATTTCATTCTCAGACAACCTAGTGATCTAGGGTGAGGCAGGTGTTGGTCCACTCTCCACTTGCTTTAGGACATTCAGGCTCAGGAAGGCTGAGAGCGTGGCCTTAGGTATTCTGGCCACAGGCATGGGAGCCGTGACGACGTGGGTCCCAGGCCAGGGGCTGTCGGATCCCCGGTGGACTTCTTGGCCTCTCAGGGAGGCCCGGGCCTTCAAGGGCTCCCTGTGCGTGACCCTGGCGAGCTCTCTCCGCTCTGGACCCATCAGGGCTGTGCCTGAGCCCCGCACAGACGCACTTCTCATGGCTGGAGATCTGGAATGTCAGAGCCAGAACAGCCTTAGAGCTCCTCTGGCTCGGCGCCCAGGTGTTCATGGGGAGGGAAGGTGGGCTGAGGAAGGGCAGCCCTTCTGCAGACCCAGGCCGCCTGACTCCAGGGCGGTGCTGCCACTTCTTTCCAACTCCCTCCCCAGGGCAGCCTGGGCTCTGAGGGAAAGGTGGGGGGTGGGTGGGAGAGAGGGAAAGGTGGAGGGTGGGTGGGAGAGTGTGGGTCGGGCCTGGAGGGCAGATGCATGCGTGGTGGGGTGTCCCAAAGCCCAGCCCCAGGTCCTGCTGAGATGTCCCTGGGGCAGCAAACGAGCCAGCTGGAGGAGGGGGTCCCACTCCCAGCTGTGCGCCTGCTTCCCAAATATTTACACAACCTCTGAGGAGGCCTGCCTTCCCTGCCACCCCGCAGCTGGGAGAGGCGGCGTCCCGCCAGATCGCACACAGTGGGCAACTGTTTCACATCCTCCCAAACCTCAGCGTCTCTGTGTGGTTCTGAGAGCGCAGGACAGATGGGGCGGTGGGAATGGAGACAGCAGGAGGCTGCCCGCCCTCCACAGGGCCTGCTGGACCCTTAGCTGCCCCTGGGCAGACGCGAGTGTGTGTGTGAGTGTGTGTATGAGTGTGAGACCCCCGAGGGCAGCGCAGTGATTTCAGGTTGGCCGAAGCGCCCGCTGACCCAGGTTCCCTGTTCCTGAGCTGGAGCTCCAATCTCTGCCTCCCGCCCCACCCCGCCCCACCCAGACGCCCAGACGATCCCAGCAGCTTCCTTTCGCTGCCCCCTCACAGCAGCCAGGCACACCCTTTGCAACACGCGTCAGATCTCATTGCTCCTCTGCCTGGAAGCTGCCTGTAGCTGCCCCTCACCTGTACTACCTGGCCCCTGGCTACACCCTGACCTCATTTCTGATCACCATCTGTCTTGTTTATTCTGCTTCAGCCACACGGACCTCCCTGCATTTCCCTGAACACGTGCCCATTCTTGCCCCAGGGTCTTTGCACATGCTCTTCTGGGCATCAATTACTGGAGAGTGTTCCCTGACCACGCTCCCCAACAGCCCCCGCCCACCACTCTGTCCCTCAGCCTGCTTCATCTTCCTTTATGGAGCACAGCACCACCTGATCTACCACGTATTTACCTGTTGACTTGTCTGCCTTCTCTCTTTTGTATATGAGTTTAAGAATGATGACTTTTTCTCCTGCTGGACCCCCAAGTGTCTGTACAGCAGGTGTCTAGAAGTACTTACTGACCATGTGAATAAGCAGCATGGCGTGGGCACTGTCATCCCCTTTCCTTTCACACGGTGAGGCTAAGTCACTTATCCAGGGTCATGCAGGCAATAGCGGCAAACCGAGGATAAATCCGGGGCAGTTGGACTCTGGAGTGCCCCATCGATGGTGCCGGCCTGTCTCTCAAGAACAGGAAACTAAGCACAGGGACTTGAGGAGCCACAAGGGACGGGACGGCTGCTGCCACCCAGACCCCAGGGGCGAGCGCTCGGAGCTGGGAAGGGCAGGACCTCACACGGGGACCGTGCGAGGAAAGGTGAGCACAGGCATAGGGCAGCTGCAGGGGCTTGCCGCTTAGAGGGCGACGGTGATGGGCAGGTGATAGCTCTGCCTCCTCCTCTAATGATATGTGGCAGAAAGCTGCGTCCTGGGAGCCCCTGCTGCCGGAAGTGCCACCGCCGGGCTCTGTCCACGGAGACGGCATCGCTCCTGAACTGCCCCTTGTCATCAGACCCACAGGGGCCGAGACAGAAGCCAGACGAGGAAGAGGAGGCTGAGAGACTGAGAGGGGTGGCCAGTGAGAAGAGGGGACAGGAAAGGGGCTGGACGGGGCTGAGCGGTCAGGAGCAGAGGGCAGCAGCCACGGTGGAGATGTGTCCCCGGGTCTGGCTGGAGACGCCCCACAAGAGGGAAGGGGAAGGGACAGGGCACAGGGCAGACCCCTCCTAATATTTATTTACTTATTTGGCTGCGCCGGGTCTTAGTTGTGGCATGCTGACTCTTAGCTGCGGAATGCATGGGGGGGTCTAGTTCCCCGACCAGGGATCGAACCCGTGCCTCCTGCACTGGGAGCGCAGAATCTTCCCCACTGGACCACCAGGGAACTCCCTGGACCCCTCCTAATACGAGCCGGCCGAGGCGGGCAGAGCAGGCGGGCTGGTGAGACACTGGTCCCTCCGCCTCTCGGACGCTCTCCGGCCTGGCTGGCTGGCGCACGCCCTGCCCTCTGCCAGGGAAGCCGGTGTGCACACAGCCTCTTTGTATCCCGCCCGTCACACATGTGTCTGGGTGGCTCTCCCCGCCCCCCCCCCTTGGCAGCACGTCCCGCGCACTGGCTCTGTTTACCGCCCGCACCAGCCCCGGCATCGGCTTGTCCACCCGTCTCTCCGTGACCCTGACCTGCGGATCCGTGAGCCCTGGTCTGCCTCTACCATAGCGCCTGCCTGCAGCCTCTCAGGGCCTGACTCGCTCTGCCTGCTTTCCAAAGCCAGACCTTAATGCATCTGCCTGTGCTAGCTCCATCACGGCCCCAGCGTACGGGCAATAGCAACTCAGTCCCGCAGCCTCTCTGGGGCAGCCCGTGCACAGCTCAGCGGGTGGGTGCCCAGCCTGGCCTGCTGGCCTTTCTTCAGCCACAGTGAATGGTCCTTTGCTGCCTGGCCAGAGACACGTGATAGCCCAGAGGCCAGAGCTGGCCCTCGCGAGCATCCTGGGACAGCTCAGCCTTTGAGCCACAGTCAACAGAGCCTGTATTCATGGGGCGCGCGTTGCTCCTCCTGCCCTTGCCCCGAGCTCCCGGCTGTGGCTGCTCTGTGGGCTGCAAAGCAGGACCCTATCCTTGAGGACCGAACAGTCACTTAGGGGCCTTCGGAGAGCGGGCCTCCAACAGCATGGCCTGCTGGGTGCTGAGGGGAGCTCCTTCTGCAGCGGCAGTAAGGCCTGTGACCCCCGCCCCCAAGCATAGGGGCACACATGCTACACACAAATGGAGGCAGCGAGCGAGCTGGAGTGAGCACGGGATGGGGAGGGCGTGGGGAGGGCAGGTGTCGGAGACGCCTGGCTCTGCTCCCGTGCTGCCGCTTTTAAGTTATGAGCTCCCGGCCAGCCAGTGAAGCCGAGTTCCACTCTCCTCGCTTGTAAACTGGGGAAAAGAATACCTGATTCACAGACCTGTTAAGATTAAATAAGACAGTGCCACATAAGTGTTTTGTAAACCACATGTGCCGTGCAATTGTTAGAGAATTATAAAAGCACAAGTTACTACAGCACAAATTATACACACAAGTTCCAGGACGACCCCGAGTCCGGTAGCAGTCACACTGCAATGGGGTGAATTTGGGGAGACTTCCAGCAGGGGTGGCGGGAGGAACCGGGCACGGACAAGTGAGCGACTAGGTATCACCCCCCAACCCCCCAGCTGGGAAAGTCCCCCTCTGCAGACGGCCTTCAGACCTTCAGAGCATTGGTTTTCTAGGCGCCGACCGAGAAAAGGGAGGGAGGTAACATTTGCTAAGCACCTGCTGTATACCTAGCACGTTATTACAATATACTCCATAACATCCTCACGACGACCCTATTCCCGTTTGACCAGCCTCGCCAGAATGGACACACAGCCTCCCCAAAGCCTCAGAGCTGGGATCTGAGCCCACTCCAAACTTGGGCTCTTCCTGTAATATCAGATTGCATGGAATTTCCAGCACTCCACGAGCCCAGCTGGCTCATCCCAGAACATAAGGTGTGCAGGGAAAGGAGAAGGCCGATGATGACGGAGAAGAGACAAGTGGACAGGCAGGCGGGCGGGCAGGACTGGTGGGGAAGTGCCAGACCCGTCTCAACGGCTTCCGCAGCCCTTATCCGTCTTGACTGTCAACCAGCTTGTATATCATCAAACTCGGGGAAAACCCGGCAGCTCAATTGTAGGTTACTAGGACACACCAGAGGGGCCCCTCCTCTGCCTGCATCCGTTGCCTTGGCAACCAGCACACATCCAGCTGCGCCTCTGGAATACCTGGCTTACTCCAACCTTCCAGTGACCCTGTTGGGTTTGAACAGACCCTGTGATCCCGATTAACCCCACACACTCTCAGCAATGCTTTCACTATTCTGTTTTAGGAGTTAAGGGTGTTTCGACAGCCATTGGCTCTCCGAAGCCACCCCTCCCTCCCAACAGACCAGGAATCTGACTCCACGGCCTCCTCCCTTCCCATCTTCCCTCTTTATAATTGATGCCCCTTGTATCCCACCTATGTCCCCTCTGCAGTTACTGTTTCCGTAAACACAGACACAGCCGCTCTGCAGGCACCTGTGACTCCCAGCCTGTGTGGAGCAGGAGAAAACACCAGGATGCAATGCCCCTGGGAGCCGCCCTCAGCCAATAACGACTGGGAGTCGAAAGATAAATATCCAGGCTTCCTGGCCCTCTGGGTGGGCATATAATCCCCCAGAACCCCCAAGCCCAGCTGACCTCAACAGTGACCCGCACGGAACGCATCCTGCACTGGCTTCCTTCTCTCCCCGACCCACTTCCCCACCCCCATCAGTGCTTTCTGGAATCACCTCCCAAATAAACCACTTGCACACAAATCCTCGTCTCGAGGTCTGCTTCTGGGGACTCCATCCCAGGACACACTTCATGTACAACACACGTGTGTGAGTGAGGTACAGGCAGCCCCGTTAGTCACGGCGGGAAAGGAACCATGGTCACTTGTGCGGTCCTGTGTGCAATTAGTTTGGCTACACTGCACAGCCACATGCTGGACCCGTGGCCGGGGGTCTCCAAGCCACACAGGGGCACCCTTTGCCACACGATAGCACTGCATGAACAGGCAGAAGTGGGTCAGGACGCCGCCATCCTGCTTGGTAAACCACTTAGTTTGTCACCCTCCCAGTGAGGCTCAGAAACATCACGTTCAAGCATGAAGGTTAACACGCACTTTTCCAAATACTGTCTTATCTTTCAGAAGGTGCGTGTGACAGCTTAGGGCCACCAGCTTGCTACCGTCAGTCACCAAAGGGCTAACATCTAACACTTCTTATATACAAAGTAAACATGTTCACTAATTCGGTGCTCGCACCAGCCTTACAGACTAGGGTACCACCACTCTCTGCTTTTTCTAGACAAGGGAACTCAGGCAGAGGGAGAGCAGGCACCCACAGTGACACACAGAGCTCAGGTGAAGAGCCAGGGCTCTGTCTAGCCGTGAGCTGTACTCCACACCACTCTGCAACCCCGCCAGTCCTGGCATGCCATGTTGGCAAGCCTGTGCGCAAAGGCCGGTTCATTTAACTCTGCACCACAGGACAGAAAGAACATCAAGACGCTGTAAAAAAGCAAAACAAGATCACCCCCCTCAACAGAGTCAAAGCCCAAACTCTGTGAACTCATCTGTCAAGTTGAAGAAATCTTATGTGGATACTCTAACAGCCCCTAATTAAGACAGAGGCCATCAGTTAAATGAACAGAACCGTAAGTTGAAACCAGAATAAATATTTCAAACCGACAGTTCCTCATACTTTTTAGAGCACTCTTACTCTTTTCCACTTGATCCTCCCAAGGCACAAATGATGACCTTTTTACAAATGAGCAAACTGAGACTCAGAGGGGCTGGGGACTTGCTTAGTGCCACACAGCGAGCTAGAGGGGGGCTCAGGAGGGAGCCCCGGATGCTCAGATGCTCCTTCCCCTGCACCCAGAGAAGGGCAGCCGAGGCCACGTGCATGAAGCTGCAGGTCATCGTTAGATGTTACCCCCAAAGAGGCAACAGCCACTGTCTGCATCAACTACACCTCACTTCTGCTGCTGCTATGGATACAGCAGGCATCCTCCTCCCTTTTAGATGTGAAGCCCTTCAAGGGCAGGAACCGATTCCTTCCTGAACTTGAATGCCGGGTCCTCCCCAGGATGGCCCCCTACCCCTCTGCCCCAATCCTTGTGTTCCACGGGCAAAAGCCCGGCCTGGTCCAGCCGCCCACGGGGTGGAATGCCTGCCAGGAAACAGAGGAGACAGGGGCAGGGGAGGAAGACTCTTTCCCTGCCCACTCACATTCCAGAGTCCTCCTCTCTCTGTACAAACCCTACAAACCCAGTGCTCCTCGCAGGAGGATTCTGTCCCTAAATGGGGTGGGGTTTGGCATCTTGGGATCAGCCACCTGGAGCCCAGTGAGTGACGTTCCTTCTCAGGAGGGGGCTGCCCAGGCCCAGGCCACTCAGCAAGGCGGGAGTGTTTCTTTAAGGCTTGGGCTCCTGCCTCTGGGAGCAAAAAGCCAGCCTGGGAGGAGACCGGGGCCTACAGTTTATTTTATTTGACATTTTTCAACGTCAGGACACTTCAGCACCAAGGAGGAAACGAATCCCATCTGTTCCCGAGCTCCTGAGCACGGTTTAAGAGGACAGGCTGGGGAAGGAGGGGACGAAGAGGGACAGGACAGGAGCAGCCAGCCGCCACGCGGAGCAGGGACCACCCGACGATGGAGACCCGCTGTCCCCCGGCACACCCGCAGGGCTCTGTCTAAAGCCCTGCGGCCCTTGGTCGAGGTCGCCCGACAGCGGTCCTGCCAGGGCTGCAGAGACTACTCTGCACCAGGTGAAGGACGCCCCCGGGAGGGTGTGACAGCAGCACCGCTGGGGACACGGCTGGGGTTCCTGCCCACCCAGACCACCACTTACACAGGCGGAAGTGGAGGCAGTGAGAGGCACGTCCAAGTCAAAGGAGGGAGGGGCTGGAGGGCACACGCAGCCCTGTATGCACGCCCACCCGCCGGAGCCCACACTCACCTCTGTAGGTGCAGCCTCCCCACCTCCCACCCCAACACTGGGGGCTAGGCGTGTGCAGATGGCTGTGGAACTCATCTCCTTCTTTAGATTAAATTCCAGACCTTCCTATTTTTAGAAAAAACAAATTCCTTTTCTCTTTTCAGGAGGTAAAAATGTCCTGAGCTGCCACCTAGGACAGCCGGCAGCCAAGCCGATGTTGGCCACAGGGTCGGGCTCTGGATGTCACCCTGCCAGGACCGGGCAGATCAGTCCAGGTGCCAAATTTTAAGAGGATCGTTGACAACCTGAGAGCTTCCAGAGGAGGGTAACGAGGACAGGTGGGATCTGGAAAACTGGGTCATTTCAGGAAGTACTGAAATGAGTTGGGGACTCTTTCTTTTGTAGAGAAGAGACTGTCTGAATCATCATTAAGAACATGTTGAAATGTTTGGATGAAGACTTCCACCTAGTCTGTTTTTCTCAGATGACAACATTTGAATCAATAGGCAGAAGTGAAGCAGATTTCAGATGAATACTTAAACGCTTTCTTGTAATCTTATGCTATTTGGAGTGGAATAAGCCCCCCTGGTACTGTGCCCACCCAAATCAAAGCTGAAAGATGCTGTCGGGGTTACTATGAAGATTTGTTAACTTTATGGGAAGACAGACTAGCCCCCAAAACACTGAGAAGCGTCAGAAAAATACGGCTTCCTGAGGTAGAAGAGGTAGGCCAGGCATGAGACTTGGAACTTGTATTTTTAAAAAGCCCCAGCAGCGGGCTTCCCTGGTGGCGCAGTGGTTAAGAATCCGCCTCCCAATGCAGGGGACACGGGTTCTGGCCCTGGTCTGGGAAGATCCCACATGCCGCGGAGCAACTAAGCCCATGCACCACAACTACTGAGCATGGGCTTTAGAGCCCGCGAGCCACAGCTACTGAAGCCCGTGTGCCACAACTACTGAGGCCCGTGCACCTAGAGCCCGTGCTCCACAATAAAAGAAGCCACCACAATGAGAAGCCCACACACCGCAATGAAGAGTAGCCCCCGCTCGCCGCAACTAGAGAAAGCCTGCGCACAGCAACAAAGACCCAACGCAGCCAAAAATTAATTAATTAATTAATTAATTAAATTTTTTAAAAAAACTGAAAAAAAAAAAGCCTCAGCAGCTATAAAACTCTTGCAGAAAAACATTGGGGAAAAGGTTTATGACATTGGATTTGGCAATCATTTCTTGGCTATGACACCTACAGTGTAGGCAACAAAAGAAACAGGAGATAAACTAGACTAGACTTGATTGAAATGAAAAACTTTTGCGCATTAAAGGGCACCATCAACAGAATGAAAAGGCAACCCACAGAATGGGAGAAAATATGTGCAAATCATATGTCTGATAAGGGATTAATACCCAGAATATATAAAGAACTCCCGGGCTTCCCTGGTGGCGCAGTGGTTGAGAATCTGCCTGCCAATACAGGGGACACGGGTTCGAGCCCTGGTCTGGGAAGATCCCACATGCCACAGAGCTACTGGGCCCGTGAGCCACAATTACTGAGCCTGCGCGTCTGGAGCCTGTGCTCCGCAACAAGAGAGGCCGCGACAGCGAGAGGCCCGCGCACCGCGATGAAGAGCGGTCCCCGCTTGCCACAACTAGAGAAAGCCCTCGCACAGAAACGAAGACCCAACACAGCCATAAATAAATAAAATAAATAAAATTTAAAAAAAAAAGAGAGTTCCTACTCTCGCTTTAAAAAAAAAAAAAGAACTCCCACAACTTAACCACAACAACCAAACAACCTGATTAAAAAATGGACAAAGGACTTGAATAGATATTTCTCCAAAGAAGACATATGAATGGCTAATAAACACATGAAAAGATGTTCAACATCTCTAGTCATTAGGGAAATGCAGATTAAAACCACTTCATACCCATCATGATGGCTGTTATTAAAAAAACAAACATATGGAAAGTAACAAGTGTTGACGAGAATGTGGAGAAAAGGCAGCCCTCATGCACTGCAGGTGGGGATGGAAAATGGTGTGGCCACTCTGGAAAACTGTATGTGGTTCCTCGAAAAAATTAAAAATAGAACCACCATATGATCCAGCAATTCCACTGCTGAGAATACACCCAAAAGAATTGAAAGCAGCTTCCTGAGGAGATATTTGTACACCCATGTTCACAGCAAGCAACCCAAATGTATATCGATGGGTAAATGGATAGACAAACTGTGGTCTACATATACAATGGAATATTATTTGACCCTAAAAGGGAAGGAAATTC